>NC_090833.1:10565000-10865000 GCF_028021215.1 Eschrichtius robustus | reverse complement strand
CAAAGAAGCATACAGGTTTGAGTCAGATAGACTTAAGAGGTTAATCTAAGATAAAGTTATTAAGTACAGGTGCACAACAGGTGCTCAATAAATAGAAATTCTATCACTTCTTATTTTTAATTACAATTAAACACAGTTAAGAACTTGGAGATAACAGCTCTCTCTTCCTAACACACCACCTAGAAACAGTAAAAGACTAAAAGGAAAATTATATGCCCAGTATCAAAACCCCAAAAGCAATGACAGATGAAATAGGTTTTTCTGAGCATCAGTCTCCTTAATTCTGGAGAGAACATAGAGTCTGGAGATGTAAATGACTGAGGATCCCTTGGCATGGTGAGAGAGCCACAGAGGGCACTCAAAAAACATTAGGTAATAGTGAGGAAGGTTTTTCACTGAGGAAATGCTTAAGAATCCTTCCCAATGGATAAACTTTCTATTGTATCTAAATGTAAAAAGAATAAATACAAATAAGGCCATATATGAAAAGCCCATAGCTAACATCATACTCAGTGGTGAAAAACGGAAAGCTTTTCCTCTAAGATCAGGATCAAGACAAGGATGCCCACTCTTACCCCATCTATTCAAGACAGTACTAGAAGTCCTCGCCAGAGCAATAGGCAAGAAAAAGAAACAAAAGGCATCTAAATCAAAAAGGAAGAAGTAAAGCTATCTCTGTTCACAGAAGACATATGATCTTATATGTAGATAACTTAAAGATGTCACCAAAAAACTATTAGAACTAATATAAGAATTCAGCAAAGCTGCAGGATACAAAGTCAACATAGAAAATCAGTTGCATTTTTATATACTAATAGTGAATTATCTAAGAGAAAATTAAGAAAACGATCTAATTTACAATAGTATAAAAAAGAATAAAATACTTAGGAAAAACTTAACTAAGGAGGTGAAAGGCTTGTACACTGCTGAAAGAAATTAAAGACATAAATAAATGGAAAGACATTCTGTGTTCATAGATTAAAAGACTTAATATTGTTAAAAAGTCCATACTATCCAAAGTGTTCTACAGATTCAATGTAATCCCTATCAAAATTCCAATGGCATTTTTTTGCTGAAAAAAACAATCCTAAAATTCATATGAAACCACAAAGAACCCCAAATAGCCAAAACAATCTTGAGAAAGAACAACAAAACTAGAGGCCTTGCACTTCCTGATTTCAAAACATATTACAAAGCTAAAGTAATCAATACAGTAAAGTACCGGCACAAGGACAGACATACAGAGCCCCCAAATAAACCCAGACATATGGTCAAAAGATCTCTGACAAAGACGCCAAGACCACACAATGGGAAAAGGAGAGTATCTTCAACAAGTGGTGTTGGAAAAATCGGATATCCATATGCAAAAGAAAAAAATTAGAGTTTTACCTTATGCCATATGCAAAAGAATAAAATTAGAGTTTTACCTTATGCCATATGCAAAAAGCAACTCAGTGGATTAAAGACTTAAACGTAAGACCCAAAACAGTACAACTCCTAAAAGAAAACATAGAGAAAAAGCTTCTTGACATTGGCCTTGGCAATGATTTCTTTTTCTTTTTTTAATTGAAGTATAGTTGATTTACAATATTGTGTTAGTTTCAGGTGTATAGCAGAGTGATTCAGAATTTTTACAGATTCTATTCCATTACAGGTTATTACAAGATAATGGGTATAATTCCCTGTGCGATACAGTATTATCCTGTTGCTTATCTATTTTATATATAGTAGTTTGTATCTGTTAATCCCATACCCCTAATTTGTCAATGACTTCTTGAATATGACATCAAAGCAAAAATAGAAATATAGGATTACATCAAACTAAAAGACTTCTGCAAAGCAAAGGAAACAATCGACAAAGCAAACAGGCAACTTCCAGAAAATTTTTGCAAACTATATATCTGATAAAGGGTTAATATTCAAAATATATAAGGAATTCCTACAATTCAATACTCAATTAACTAATTAATCAGCCTGCTTAGAAAAAGCAAATACTAGGGACTTCCCTGGTGGCGCAGTGGTTAAGAATCTGCCTGCCAATGCAGGGGACACAGGTTCGAGCCCTGGTCCAGGAAGATCCCACATGCCACGGAGCAACTAAGCCCATGCGCCACAACTACTGAGACTGCGCTCTAGAGTCTGTGAGCCACAACTACTGAGCCCACGTGCCACAACTACTGAAGTCCGCGCACCTAGAGCCTGTGCTCTGCTACAAGAGAAGCCACCGCAATGAGGAGCCTGCGCACCACAACGAAGAGTAGCCCCCGCTCGCCGCAACTAGAAAAAGCCCGCGTGCAGCAACGAAAACCCAACACAGCTAAAAATAAATTAATTTTTTTTAAAAGTAGCAAATACTTGAATAGACATTTCTCCAAAGAAGACATACAAATACCCAACAGGCATATGAAAAGATGCTCAATGTCACTAATCATCAGGGAAATGGAAATCAAAGCCATAATGAGATATTACCTCATGCCTATTAGGATGGCCAGTATCAAACAAACAAGCAAGCAAGCAAGCAAGCAGACAAACATACAAAAAACTCCAGAAAATAAGAAGTGCTGGAGAGGATGGGGAAAACTGGAACCCTGTGCACTTGGGTGGGAATATATCAATAAAATGGTGTGGCGACTATGGAAAACAGTATGGAGGTTTCTCAAAAACTTAAAAACAGAATTTTCATATGACGCAGTAATCCCACTCAGGGTATTTATCCAAAAGAGTTGAAATCAGGATCTTGAAGAGATATCTGCACTCTCATGTTCACTGCAGCCAAGGCCATGTTCACTTTAGCCAAGGGGTAGAAACAACCTAAATGTCCATCGATGGATGAATAGATAAACAAAATGTGCTATATTCTATTTACAACAGCCAGGAAATGGAAGCAACCTAAAATAAATGTCCATCAACACAGGAATGGATAAAGAAGGTGTGGTACATACTACTCATGGAATATTACTCGGCCATAAAAAAGGAATGAAATAATGCCATTTGCAGCAACATGGATGGACCTAGAGATTGTCATACTGAGTGAAGTAAGTCAAAGAAAATATCGTATGATATCACTTATATGTGGAATCTTTAAAAATGGTACAAATGAACTTATTTACAAAACAGAAATAAAGTCACAGATGTAGAAAACAAACTTATGGTTACCGGGGGGAATGGGGGGGGGGATAAATTGGGAGATTAGGATTGAGATATAGACACTACTATATATAAAACAGATAACTAAAAAGGACCTACTCTACAGCACTGGGAACTCTACTCAATACTCTGTAATGACCTATATGGGGAAAGAATCTAAAAAAGGGTGGATATATGTATATGTAAAACTGATTCACTTTGCTGTACAGCAGAAACTAACATAACATCATAAAGTCAACTATACTCCAATAAAAATTAAAAACAAAAAACACAAAGCAAAAACAAACAAAAAATGTGCTATATACATACAGTGAAATATTACTCAGCCTTAAAAAAGAAGGAATCCTGTCATATGCTGCAACATGGATGAACCTTGAGGACATTATGCTAAGCGAAATAAAGCAGTCACAGAAGGACAAGTCCTGCATGATTCCACTCATATGAGGTATCAAAAGTTGCCAAACTCTTAGAAGCGGAAAGTAGAATGGTGGTTGCCAGGGACTGGGGGGAGGACGAAATGAGGAGTTGCTGTTCAATAGGTATAAAGTTTCAGTGATAAGATTAAGAAGTTCTAGAGATCTGCTGTACGGAATGTGCATCTAGTTGACACTACTGTACTGTACACTTAACAATTTGTTAAGGAGGTGTATTTCCTGTTACATGTTTTTTACCACACAAAAAAGAGCAGCTATGAATTGGAGACCGAAATAAATTTGCAAGAGACACATATGACTTGAATAAATGAATAAAAATGTTTGATTTAAAAAAGAGAATGAATGCAGCACACACCCACACCTGACTGCATATGTGCACCAAGCTCATGTGACAGAAAACCCTCCCATACATCATCAGTGTATGTCTAAAACCAACTCTGAATTCCTATCTTTCTCTCATTCCCTCACATTCAATTGGATAAATCCTATCAATTTTACCTATTAAACGTTTCTTGAATCTATTCTCTCTCTTCAATCTGCACTATCACTGTCCTACTTGAAACCACACTGTCTGTATCTCTCGCCTGGACTTCCATAAAGCCCTTTTAACTGCTTTTTCTCTGCCACCAGTTTCACTGACCCTTACCCAGCTCCTCATAAACAATTCACATTGCTAGAATGATCTTTCCAAAACGCAAATTTGACCATATCCCTCTTTCTACTTAAAACCTTTTAGTAGTTGCCTCTTGGTCTACCCCCATAATCCTTGAATCATGGTCCCTGCCCACTAGGTTACTGAAGGATTCACTTCATGGGTCGTAAGCAGATCCAATTCCCTATCATGATGAAGTTCTTCTGCTGGCCAAGTAAGAACAAGCGATGCAGGCTGGCCCCACAAAAGCTTTACTGAAGGAGCTATAATCAAAGTTGGTTGAAGGCCACTTTTTAGAGAACTGATTCCAAACTCAAGGAATCTGCCTTATCTCCTGTCACTTCACAACGTGTGCCCAGTGCTCTAGCCTGAGTGAATGATGAACTCCTTGCCATTCCTTGAAGATTCCTTTTACAGTCTATTCTGTCTAGCAGGAATAAAAGATGTTTGGGTTTCCACCCCTTCTCAACATAGCTAATTCTTCCTTTTCCTTGAAGACTCAGTTCAAACTTTATTTTCTCCAGGAAGCCTTTCCTGAGTGTCTTCAGTTCTCAACCATGGCTCTGGTCCAAACAGAAAAGAAGCGCCTTCTTTCTGTACTCCCTGGGCAACCTCTGATATCACCCACTGTATTACGATGTCCGTTTACGTATCTGTCTTTCCCACTACACTGAGTTTACAGTACAGGGGGCCTGGTACAGAGTAAGTAATACTGAGTAAATGTTTGTGGGACTGAATGGGTATTACCTTCCCTACTTTACAAACAGGCAATCAATGAACTTTCTGCTGAAATATCTTTAGCGACACTGAACAGCAAAGTAGTCTTGCTGATTTCTGCCAGACTAAGTAACTACAACCTTAAGTGACTGACATAAAAAGTCCTCTGGGAAATTCCATGGTGGTCCAGCGGTTAGGACTCCGTGCTCTCACTGCGGAGGGCCTGGGTTCAATTCCTGGTCAGGGAACTAAGATCCCATAAGCCGCGTGGCACGGCCAAAAAAAAAAAAAATCTGCTGGATGCTTTAGAACCAGAATTGGATTCATCTTCTGTAAAAATCCTTAGGAAGAGTTGAGGCATCACAAGTGGAGCTTTAACCATTATCTTATATATTTAAGATTTTCAAAGCACTTTCATATCCAGGCTCTAAAAGCAGTTTTACAGGAATGAAAGTAAAGATGGCTCCCCCTAGCAGCAGATAAGAGGATCAAGGTGAGCAGCTACAGGAGCATCTGGAGGCCTGAGCTTTCAGGGTAGATCACAAAGAGTAAGACCTAGAACTCACCTGGACTGGCCCAATGCTCTTATTCCGGCCTCCAGGCATGCCATCTTCTCTGATTGCTGGAAGGAAACATAAGTTAAGACAGTAAGAAGCATGCCCACAGAAGTCTAGGCACAAAAAGAGAACTTATTTGGCCAAAAGCATAAGGTAGTAATTGGTGAAGCTAAGAATAAAACACCGATCTTTCTGGACCCAAAGCACATATTCTTTCCATCATTCCAGGCTAGCTCATAGGCAGCGATACTTTTGGGCCCCCAAGGCACTGGATACACACTACACACACTGTATACATTCAATATGCTCAACAAAGATGACAGCATTAATAGTCCTACAGTTAGAAATATCCCACCAAGATGATGCATTTGAAGGCCTTGATAAATTCAAGGAGGCGGGGCGGGGGGGGGGTGGAGATAAAAAGAATACTCCCATTTTTAAATAAAATATTTTTTATTTCCAGTCTAGGTTTGAGACTAATTTGCAGGATGAGGAAAACAGGTTTTTTGTTTTTTTGTTTTTTAATTACTCAGAATTTTGACCTCATTGGCTCTTTTCTACAAAGGCAGTCAGTAGAGTTCCCTTGCAGTTGATTTCCCACTCATGTAATTCAACAAAAAGAAGCTATTTAGCATTTCCTAACTATAAAAAGCAGACTTTAAATAGTACCAGCCTCATTAAGAATAACAACTACTAACACTATTACCATCATTGTTTACAGAGCACTTAATACAGGGGCACAGACAAGGAACCCCTGATTTGCAATTATAGAAGGGCTCTGGTGTCTGGCAAAGCTTTCTGGAAAATATAACTTCTGAACCGAGTCTTAAAGGATAAATATGATTTATGCAGGCAGGAAAAGGGAGCTCCAGGTTGAGTGGACAGTATACAGAAAAGCTTCAAGTTGAAAGTAAGCATGGAGTGTTCTTTCTGGGAATTTCCAAGTGGTTCAGTCTGGCTGAAGCGTGTGTGTGTGTGTGTGTGTGTGTGTGTGTGTGTGTGTGTGTGTGTGTGTGTGTGTGTGTGTGTGTGTGTGTGTGTGTGTGTGTGTCGAGACGGATGAAGCGTGTGTGTGTGTGTGTGGAGAGACGGCTGAAGCGTGTGTGTGTGTGTGTGAGAGAGAGAGAGAGAGGAGAGACGGAGAGACAGAGAGAAGAGTAGCAAGAGATAAGACTGAAGAGGCCAACTGGGGCCAGATCATAGAGGGCCTTGGATGCCAGGCTAAGAGTATGGACTTTAGCAGAGGAGCCTGAGGATAAGATGGAATGCAGGGGAGGATGTGGTCATGTTGGCATATTTGAAAAATCTTTGTGATGGCAACTGTGGAAGGTGGCTTAGAGAGGGTAATATTAACAGAGAAGTAATGGCATCATGTGAGAGCAAGCTTTGCTATAATACACCTGGCTCCAAAAAAAATTAACACGAACAATCTGTAAAGTCCTTAGGGCAGGGCTGGTTGCCTCAAAAGCTAAGGGCTCCAAGTCTTAACAGTTACCTGTGGTAACTGAAAGGCTGACAGGAAGTTCATTTTCTTTAGAGCAGCCATTATTAGTCTTAGAAGATTACACACTCAGAATTAGTCAAGCTTGAGTCTAAATCCAGTTTCTGCCAGGTCTGTGTAATTACAGACAAGTTTTTTTCTTCTCTCTGAACTTCAGTTTACTTAAGAATAAAGAGGGCTATTGGAACCTGTCTTATGGGGTATTGTGAGGATAATATATAATTTAGCTAAAGCACCAAGCAAAGGGCCTGGCATATGAAGTAGGAGGTAACAGTCTGCTTTACAAGGCTGCTGTGAATTTGGGTCAAGAAACATAGACAGCTAGATATATATTATCTAGACGCATGCTGGTTGTTGTCTAGAACCTCTCTTTCAACCTTATTTCAAGTTCTAAACATCCTTAAAATTCCTCCTCTGCTGTTCCAGGGTCAATGACAGTCTTCAGATACTCATATTTCCAATACTGATATCCCACATGTCTTTGCTTCAGCTCACAGGTACAGAACAAAGATCTATCACTGGCAGATAGAATACTGAATATTTCTCACTTGGTACTTCACTCTCAGTGTCTTGGAGGTGAGGAAGGAACTCAACTTGCTTTCCTTTTCGTTTAAAGGGCCACAAATCTTAAAGATTTATATCTTGCCAATTTCACCTTCGGATATTTAAAAGCTCGTGTTGTCCCTCAACCCCACCTGGAGTAAGAAACTCCTATACGTGTTAGATAGTATCATGGGTAAAATTAACCCATGAGAAAAGTATTATTATTATCACTCCCACTGAACAGATGACTCTAATGCTCAGAAAAATGAAGTATTTTGCTTAGGGTGACAGAAACTAAATATCAGAATCAGACTATCAGATTGAGACCAACCTTCTTTCCACCACTACAATTTCCCGAAGTGTGTGTGCATCCCATTGGAGAAACATAATTTTAGGTGGTGCATAAACTCTTAATTGTACATTTATCCTAATGTGCATTAAAAATACTGATTTTCCATTCACTGAGGTGATAAAAATTCCGTTTGAAAATTTACTTTGATTTTTTCAAAAAGATAATTTAAAGAAGAACATAAACAACTGGTTTAATCAGAGATGGTAACATCTGTTAAGACGGCATGATACTGCCTGAGGTGTGGGCAGCAATACCACATGTCACAGTACCTCTGTTAAGAACCTGGATCATATTTTAAAACTTATATTCAGATACATGAGACTGCATTTGATCCTCACAACAACCTTAAAAAGTATATACATTATTATTATCCTATGCAGTTTAGACACGAGGAAACGAAAGCTCAAAGAGGACAAGGGACTTGCTCAAGGTTATTCAGCGAAGAACTGACAGAGCTGGGATTTCAATTTAGGTCTTCTGATTCTAAAGTTGTGCTTGTTCCTTGATGCTACACTGAGCTAAGAGCAAGTTTTTCAGCAGGGCTGAGAGTCTTCTGGTAGTGAAGTTATTAAAACAAAACTACAGAACAAAGGGCTTCTGGGTATAGGATCACAGGAACGGTTCTGTCGCACCTCTCGTCTAAGCCTAAGAGAATGGCACCAGCTATGGTTCTTCTATCTACTCAGAAGAAGCACAAATACTTTTTCTGCTCTAGAACTCATGTACCTACTATTCCTCACTTGCTTAGGCCTGGGTAGCCAACCAAACCCAGAAACCAGAAAGGTAGAAAGACACAAAGCTAACTACATCAAAGCGCTGTTCAAAATCCACTGGTGCTTCCCTGTGGTCTATGGGCTAATTAAATACAAGCTCCCTAGCTTGGCATTCAAGATCCTCTGTGATCTGGTTCTTATGGGACTCTCCATCCTCATCTTTAGCCACAAATGTTACACTGTACCTACAGAGAACTATTTATTAGTTCTTGAACATGTCATGCTGTTTTACAACACAGTTTTGCCTCTGCAAGCGTTGCTGCCTCTATTGAGAAACAAACTTCACAGTGGAAAAATCTGACACCACCATGTTACCCAAGTGACACCACCTTAACTAAGTGACTCAAGTTAAAATGACCAATAATGGGACAAACTTACACCATGCGCTCTTGATAGGATGCACTAAAAGGACAGAACATTGTTTTTGTGGCATTCTTGCCAAAACTGCATAACCGCAACGTAACTGTGAGGAAAGTGACAAACCCAAATTGAGGGACAGTCTACAAAACAAATGATTTGTTTTCGTAAAAATTGACAATGTTATTAAAGACAAGAAAAGAATGAGGAACCACTTCAGATTAAAAGAGATTAAAGAGACCTAAGAACTAAATATAATGTGTGATTTTGGATTGGCTCCTAGATTAGAAAATAGAAATTGCTACAAAGGACATTGGGATAACAAGTGAAATTTAAATACGGTCTGCAATTAGTTAATAGTATTATGTCATGTTAAATTTCCTGATTTTGATAATAGTGCTGTGGTTATGTTAGAAGGAAAGGGGAATGAAATCTGTAACTTACTCCCAAATAGTTAAGAACACACACACAGAAGAAGAGAGAGGGACAGAAGGGGGAGTCATTTTTACAAAGCTCTTTAAGTTTGTAAGGAGCCTGAACTTCTATTCCTTCAAGATTCTGCTCAAATATTATCTCTCCTTGAGATTTCTCGGTGCTCCATTTTTATCCTGGTAAAGTGATACGGCAATGTCACAGGATCACTGTCTCAACAATGTCATTCTACAAACACCAACCTCCTCCAAGCTTTCCTTAACCTTTTCACTTTTGAACTAGTTATCTAGCAAGTTATGAGACAACAAAGTTATGGGAATTTTAAATATTTTCGCATAATTACTTAACTGATATGAATTCCCCATGTGGCTCAGTGTAGCTTCCTCTTGCCTCTGATGATTTTAACAATATTTCCCCCATCCCACTTCCTACCCTGCCCACCCCCCACCACAGTCAATTCATCAAACCAGGAAGCATCCTACACTAATTGGGACACAAGAGAAAAGCAGGACTTGGTCATGGCCCGTGAGAGGATCACTGTCTAATAATGGGGGCAGCGGGGGAAACAGACAAGTACACAGACAAAGAGTACAAGGTGATCAGCGTTATGCAGAGAGCAAAAAAGGGTGATGGAAGCACAAAAGGGTTATCTGGTGGGGGGTGGTGTCGGAGAAGGCGTCTTAGAGGATGTTACAAATAAAAGCTGAGTCTAGAAAGAAAAGTATATATAGTCAGGTGAAGAAGAGGGGGTAGAACATTCCAGGAAGATGAAACCAAATGTGCAAAGCCCCCAAAACATGAAATATCCTTGAGTTGTTGGAGAATTGGATTATGTGGGAAGAGCAGCAGAGGGAGAGGGAAGGGATGCCAGAGGTCTTGAGAATCATTCTGAGGAGCCCGACTTTACCTAAAGACTGCAAGATGTGTGAGGAGTATGTGTTTTGGGGGTATTGGGGTAGTAGTGGGGATGGACAGAAAGGGCCCAGCCTCTACTCACCACCCTTATTTAAATCTCCCTCATTGCTTTGCTAATTAATTTCCTGACCAGCCAAGTTCAAGGTCTGAAAAGATATCTATGCCCAGAGATGGGGGGCATAGGCTGAGTGTAGGCTCACACATGACAGCTGTATTTTTTAACAGTTAATTTTTTTAAATTTTGAGGCTAAGTTTAGATTTATAGAACAATTGCAAAAACAGTACAGAGATTTCCCGTATACTCTACACCCAGCTTCCCCTTCTGTTAACTAAGCTACATAGCCATAGATCATTCATCAAAACTAGAAAATTAACTTCGGTAGAACGCTATTCACCAAAGACTTTATTCAGATTTTCCCAGTTCTATTAATGTCCTTTTTCTGTTCCAGAATCCAATCCAGGATCTCACAATGCATGCAGCTGTTATGTTTGCATAGTCTCCTCCAATCTGTGACAGTTGCTTAGTCTTTCCTTATCTTTTGTGACCTTGACACTTCTAGAGAGTATTTTGTAGAATGCCAGTTATTTTGAAGAATATTGCTCAATTTGGGCTTGTATGTTTTCTCATGATGAGACTAGGGACAAATCTATCCATCCCTGTGTGTGTATATGTGCATATGTATATGTGTGCCCTTCTTAGTGATCATATCAGGGGGTACATGATGTCAATGTAAACACACTGATGTTACTCTTGATCTTTTGGCTAAAGTGATACCTGTCAGAATTCTCTACTGAAATGTACTATTTTTCTCTTTGTAATTACTAAATATTCTGAGACTATTCTAAATATTCTGTTTCTGTTTAAACCCATGCTCTCTTATTTTAGCATCCATCAGTGGATCTTGCCTATAGCAACTACTATGGTGTTCTAATGGTGATTTTCTATTTCCCTCATTTTTTCTACACTTACTAGAATTCCTCTATAAGGAAGAATCATCATTCCTCTATTTATTCAGTTCATTTTATCAGTATGAACTCATGGATATTTTCTTCTTTGGGTTATAAAGTAATATATATATATATATATATATATATATATATATATATATATATATATATATATTATATAATTCTCTGGGTTAAAAACTAATATAAACTAACATATATCTAAATATCTATATCTATATAGCACCTTCTAACTTTCTGGCACCACAAGATGCTCCAGACTCATCTTATATATTCCCTGCCTCAGCCCTAAAATCAACCAGTTCTCCAAGGACTCCTGATTCCTTTTATTGATATTTAGAAACCAAGATATGGACGCTAGGTGTGCTCGTTACTATTGGGGGTGTCATTGCTTCTAGCCCCTCTCAATGGCTGAGCTAGGAAATATATGTATGTATACCAACTCATGTATCTATACACACATCTATATTTTTTAAATCTATCTAAACATGAGTCCATGTTACAACAACCTCTGACTCCAATCTAGCACCAGAGGTTTCATTCTAGCCTTCCCCTTTCCTGATTTATAACTTCTTTCCCTGATGTGAGAAACCCAACTCTCATTATCAACAGTATTATTTCCTTATTTGTTCAACCCTAGTATACAAACAAAGTTGTGAAAGAATTCCTAAACCATAACCTTGAGAGAATCAAATTTATAAACCAGAGTGCTTTGTTTGTACACAGTTCTTTTTGTCTTCAGTTTTAACAGTATACAGTCAATACAGTATACTATTTTCCAAGGCCAGCTCCTTTCTTCCTCGTTCCCTTCAGTGTGGCTATGTGATTTATTTGTAATATTAGACTCATTTGCTATATGCTACAGTCTCTCTCCACCCCGCCCCCTCCACCATACTGGTTGCTTTAAAAAAATTTATATACAGTGAAATTCACTTCTTTTGTGGTGCTCAGTTCTATAGCTTTTGACTATAGATGCATAAAATTATGTGTCAAACACCATAGTTCCATCACCCCAAAAATACTCCAATGGCAACTGCAATTTTAATTCTGCTTTCTCAGCACCAACCAGGAGGTGGCAGGGTTTCTCTCTGAGACGCAGCCTTCACCATGCAACTGAGCCTGTCTGCTCTGCATGCATATGGGCCTAGGAAGGCAGCTCTACATCCCTCACACCTCATGTGTCATCTTCTCATGGCTATGGTTACACGGGTTATGTGGGTAAGCTTCTTCCTCCCTGAAATAGGCAAGTTTGGCTGAAAGCCTCAGAATCTCACACTCTTGACTGAATAAGCAGGACGATTCATCAGAGAGAGCAGTCAAGAAAGCAACTCATAAATATGCTTTGATAAAATACTCTCAGTGAAGGCAACAAAGGAAGATGAGAAAACTGGAGACCAAAACCAAGTCAGATGACCAGACTCTCTCTTCAAGACATTACTTGGTGGCTTGTAAGGATTTCTGCAGGAGTAAACTGATAGTGGGGAAAGGAGAGGATTTCTAGGTAGCAGAAGGAACCTAGCACAGGCAGGACAGTGCAAGGCATGCTGGAGGTACAATAAATTCTGGACAAATGAGGTTAGAAACATAGACAGGGGACAAAGTTGGTAACAGTTTAAATGCCCTATTAAATGTTTTTATCATTCAGTAAATATAGCACATTCCAACACGCAACTAGTTATCCCATATGGTAGACATGTGAAGCAGTGTGTTGTCCGTGTGGTTAGGTACAAGTTTTGCTTGATTAATAACAAATTACATTTTAAAAATTATTAACTGTCAATACAACAACCACTAATCCAACTACCTGTAAGTCATTTTACTTCCCTAAGCTGCCTCTGTAAACTGAGGGTAATAGTTAACAATAGGGTTGTTATGTGTATTTAATGAGATAATGCATAGAAAGTATATAAGACTTTTTGGTACACACAATGCTCAGTAAATATTAGTATTGTAAGTAAATTATAAATGACCTATATTTACCTAAATGCCCTTCTATATCTCTCTTACCTCTCTTCATAATAGGCAAGTTTTCAAAAAATTCTTATTATCCCATACACAATTTAAAAAACCAGTCTGAAGTGTCTGCTACAAAACCAATTTGAACAATTCATTAAATCTGACTAATCCCCACCCCATACTACTACTATGAGCTCTTAATACCTTGCTGGTTATTTTATATACATTGTCATATTTAATCCTCTACAGAGCTCTGAAAGTTAAGTATTATCATACCATTTTAAAGGTAAGATTTAGCATCAGAGACATAAAGCAAACTGCCCAAGGTCACAGAGCTAGTCTGTCACCAACCTCTGCCCTCCTGAGCCTCTATTCTTTTACTGAACTGCACTGCACCGCTCTCTACCCTCCATGAGAATACTCCTAAAGTTCTGACATTGGCCCTCTTTCTCTTCTGTATCCAAGTTCTCTCTTTGGGTGATTTCTACCCACTAACAAAAGTTTACCACCTCTATGCCAACAGCTCCACAAACTTCTGTTTGTAAGCAGGACTTTTCACCGCAGTTCCAATCTGACTTCCTTAGTGGACATCTATGTGTGTGTCCTTCTCAGGTACTTCAAATTCAGCACCTACCAAGGCCAACATTTTGCCCCATTCTTTTATTAATTCATTTACGATTAATTCGAATGATCAGCTTCAACCTCTGGTACTGCCCAATACTCAGTATGTCACCAACTCCTATCAGGTGAGCTTCTCCAGCATCTCCCCATCTGTGCCATTACTTTCCCCTCCTCTCCTTCAGATCCTTCATACCTTTCTTCTGGACTCTTCTAAAAACTTTCTAGGTGGTTTTTCTGCTTCCCCCACCCCAATCCATTCTTCAAAGCTGCCCTCTGGATTAACCCCCTTAGAATACTGGTTTATTCATGTCATCTTAGGCTAATGGCTCTTGGAAAACTTCCCAATAAATCCCAAATTCTTCACCAACCTGGATGCAGATTTCTGGGTATGCCCAACCTGAGTATGCCATGCTTGTACCAAACAAAATGATAACACATTCAGGGGACCTACTGCCTTCCTGCCGTTTCATATAAAATTCCTGCTTCCTTTCATCATGCCCTGAAAAAAGAACTAGTGGAGTATATTAATCCTAGTTAGTGCCTGATTGTTAATTGGGGTCTTGCCACATGGACCCTGTGCATTCATTCTCACAGGATCCTTAACATCTCACCAGTCTTTTCTTCCACCTAATCTGGGAGATCCCTGTAGGCAGATTCATTTTTGGGTTATGAGTACACAGTACAAGTGCAGGCTTGGGAAATGAATAACTTCAAGGCTTAATGGCTGACACTAAAGATAAAGTGATGGGTGAAGCGTGGGCCACAAGCACCACTCACCCTTCCGGTTCATCCCCATCTGGAGGCATTTGAGCAGGCGGCAGTACTGGCACCTGTTCCTCTGCTTCCGAGACATGACACAGTTCTTGTCACGACTGCACCGATATACCCGCTTGTTGCAAATGCTCCTCTTGAAAAACCCTTTGCACCCCTCACAGGAGATGATTCCATAGTGCAAGCCTGTGGCGCGGTCCCCACAAATGAGACAGGTTCGTTGTTCAGCCCGATCATCTGGAACAGAAACTGAACATATGCAAGTTAGAACACAGTGGAAATAATGGCTTTAAGCCTGCAGATCTAAAATTAGCAACCCTGGATAGACCCAGAACATTACCCTCTCCAGGCTAACTGGCAAAGATGTGGCATTTTTAAAGCCCTTGTTGTAGGAACAGACTCCTGCATCTACCTGTAGATACTGCAAACATAGCCTAATTGAAAAAATAAATCACGTTCCTTCCTCTGAGTTTCATCATCACTTGGACCAGTAACCAAGTCAGAAACCTGGAAGGTATCTTTGACTCCTCCCTCTCCCTTACCTTCTTTAGCGACAGCCCATCACTTCTACCCTGTAGGAAGGTGGTAAGGATTACTTATCATGTATGTAAGTGCCCAGCATATGGTATGTACCCAATAAATGATAGTTATAATTATTAACAAGTGAAGAAGCTTCCATGCCCAGCTAAGCCATCCACGCATCCAACAGACATATACTGAGCAACTATTCTCTTCTAGGCACTGTTGTAAGGCATGGATACAGCAATGAATAAAAGACCCTGGTGAAGCTTACATTCCAGCAGAACATCTACTCTGTGTCCAGGCCCTGTACTAGATATTGGGTATTCAGAAATAAATCATCATAATCCCCACAGTCAAGGAACTCACTGTCTAGCAACAAACAAGTTAGTCAAAGCAGAAATTCAGGCTGGAATATAGCTCTTCACTTCCTCTTCCCTCAAATTCCACTTTGGACCAAGTAACTGCCAAAGAACAGGCATATGACAAAAAAAAGCGCCTTGGTGAACTATGTCAGACCTTGGTAGCGGGTCCAAGAAACCTCCAGCAGAGAAAGACAAATATCATATTATATTACTCACATAGAAAACAAACTTCTGGTTACCAAAGGGGAAAGGGAGGGAGGGATAAACTGGGAATTTGGGATTAACAGATACATACTACTATATATAAAATAGATAACAAGGACCTACTGTGTAGCACAGAGAACTATATTCATTGTCTTGTAATAACCTATAATGGAAAAGAATCTAAATATGTATATAACCAAATCACTCTGCTGTACACCTGAACACTGTAAATCAACTATATACCTCAATTAAAAAAACAAAAAGGAAAAAAGAAACCTCCTGGAAAGATTCTGATCTGTGCCAAGCACCTAACACGTTATTGTGCTGAATCATCACAACAAACCTAACTGAGGTACCCTTATTTTACAGCTGAGGAAACTCATGAAGCTCATGAGGTAATATCACTTTTCAACAGTCACCCATCTAGTAAGAAAGGGAGCTAGGGCTGGAACCCCCAAAGTCTATGTACCTAACCAACATACTCTGTGGCCACGGCAAGGCAAATCTATCCATTCTACGCAGGTAAGTCAAGCCCTTCCCTTGGGAAACACACACACACACACACACACACACACACACACACACACACACACAGCTAAAAAAAAGCCAAGGTCTCCCTTTGTAAATGAACAAACAGAAAGAAGCAAACTGTCCCAAATGGTGCTCGTCCAGATGTCAGAGATTTCTGCACCTCCGATTCTTACAAGGGACTTGAAGGGTATTTAAAGCATGTTTACATTCATTATCTCACTTGTACCAAGACCAGGGCATGGATTATTTTTATCTTATAGATACAGCAAAGAAAATTCGGTAAGTACCAATCGTGTACCATGCAATGTTCAAGAAGTTTTTACTGTCTTATTTATTCATCTCAATGACTGTGAGAGGTATCTTTATCCCCGTATTACACAATCAAGAATCTTAAGAGTTAAGAAAGAGCCTTAGAAATTGGCTCGAACAGACCTTTACCTGAGGCATGAAATGAACTCCCTCTACGATATTCCAAGACAAGGGGTTGGAACTCTACTTGCACATATCCAGTGACTCAATAAGGTACTTCATTCCATTCATTCCGTTTTAGATAGTTTTAATGGTTCAAAAGCTTTTCTTTACACTGAGCCAAAGTCTATTAACCTGAAGCTTTCCTCATTGCCCTGAGTTACGTGCTCACGGGCAAAAAATAAATGTATAACCTAGCCTAGTTCATATACCAACCATTCAGAGATTTAAAGATAAGTGGGGTTCCTAACTGTGAATTTTTCTTCTCCCATTTCTTATTCTTAATCATATAGTATCAAAATTTCTTGTAAAACAAAGTATCCAGAACTAAATGGTTTGATTTTCTTAATTTAAGACTCAATTAGTTTTGTTTATGTATCTGCAGCTATCAACACCAGTATACACATAGTATTTTATAATTCTCGACGCTATGCTATAAAAATGCTACACATTTTATAATTGGAAAAAAATGAAGCTTAAAGAGGTAAGGAAGTTTAATTGGTTATATAATCAGGAGTGGAATTGAAATTAGAATTCAAGACTTTCTGATTCTGAGACTGCTGTATTTACAATCCGCCCTACATTTAATTCACATCTGGTTCACAGACATCTAAATCCTGAAGTATTTATCACATATAACATTAACTCATGTCTTTCTTATTCCATTCTTGGGAAGGGTAGGATTTCTAAACCCAACGGTAGGACTTTACACTTGTCTCTGATCAATTTTATCTTTATATAAGAAATTCTATGTGTCATTCTGGTCTATGGAACTCTTTGGGGATCCGGTCCTGCCACCCAGTATATTAGTTATTTCTCACTCCTCCTCCTTTTCTCTAATATTGTATGGTCAATATTAGATCATTTTCATTTCCAACCTTAAAACAATATTCAACAGAAATGTGGCCTCAGGCAAGCTGCTGGAGCCCCTTCTCAATCTGACTTAACCAAATTAACCATCTGGAAACAGTTGTTCAACTAGTTTTGTCCGTTAATTAGGCCAGACATTTCTCTATCTTATACATAAGGATATCATGTTATACGCCTCACTGAAATTTCTCTATCTTATACATAAGGCTATCATGTTATATGCCTCACTGAAATTTCAGATTCATTACATCTACAGTATTCTTTGACTAGTGAGCCTAACAACACAAAGGAGATGTTCATAACCATTCAGCACTCTTAATCTATTCAATGTTCTTAATCTGTTAGTCTACCTGAAAATATAACGGGAAAAAAATCAGGCAAATAAGCACTTCAAAGTAGAGACTATGGGAACAGAGCCAATATTTTATAATAATTTTAAATGGAGTATAATCTACAAAAATACTGAATCACTATGTTGTACACTTGAAACTAATATTGTAAATCAACCATACTTCAATTAAAAAAAAATATATATATATATATATAAAACACCACCATCAACAAAAACAATAGCAACAAAAACAAAGTAGAGACTATGGCTCTTAGTAACTGTAGTGCTCAGTAAGATGACAGAGTTGTTGATGAAAATCTGAGGGTTTGAAAAATGATAGGTATTTAAAACTCTGAACAAGGCAGCTTGCTATCTACAAAAATAGCAATGGGTTAAAAAATAGTAGGAGAGAAGACTCTAACTAATTTATCAGAGAAGTTCAATGTTTGTCTTGATCAGGAATACTAGAAGGTGGAAGGGCTCAGACAGTGTACTCTAAAAATACCATTTCCTATGAACAGGAGCCAGGACTCCTAAGAGAAATGGTTGATTTCAGGTTTGAGGCAGAATGTATACAAGATGAGTCTTGTACTACCCAAGACTAATAATGGGGTTATGTCAAAAGGATACAGGGAGCAACATAAAAGCCTCCCATTGGCCTTAAATGGAGCAGACTATGCATCAAAAAGAATAATGATGGCAATGGATTAAAACACTTCAGATATAAAAATCAATGAGTTCATAATAATATTAAAAAGAAAAACTTCATTAGTTACCACTGGAGGTTTCTAGGACACCAATTCAGTATTCTGAAAATTGATGAATGAAGGGAAAAAATATCAAACATTAAAGTAAAAACTATTGGAATCTTCCTCTTTTGCTCTCCTCCCCATGAGAAAGAGAAGAGAGGAGGGTGAACACTAAGACAGTTTTTAAGAACTTTAAACTTTAATTGAGAAGACTGGCATTAGGTAAACAGATTTGCCTGGCAGTCAAGGGAAGAGGCTTGGGTGGGGAGGTAGAGTTGAACTCGGGCCCCATGGCAAGGTAAGTCTCAACTCAATGATGGAAAGGAAAGAGACAACTGTCAGCTCTACAAAATCTTCTGAGCAGAGGCAGTAGAACATAGAGATTAAGAACTTGGTCTCTAAAGTCAGAATCCTTGGGTTCAAATCTAGGCTCTGTGACTTGCTAGCTGTGTGACTTTGGAAAGCTTCTTAACCTCTCCAGAGGTACCTCAGTTTCTAGTCTATAAAATGTGGATCATACTACCTTCTTCAGGGAACTGTTGTGAGAATCAATGAGTTAACAGATTACCTATAAATGACATGGAGCTCTAGCTTCCTCATGGTCTGTATTAGAATGACAGCATTACGAACTCTCAAGTACTAGACAATATTGTTGACTGCCTTTTTTTTTTTTTCTAACTTAAAAAACTTAAAAAATTCCACTAGCACAAAGGAGGAGTATTCAGTCAGTCTGGTGGCAGGGTAAGGTAATAACAGATTTCCTAGAGGAGGTGAGTTCTGAAGTATGCCTACCAGTTAGACAAGTGAAAGGAGAGGAGGGTATAAGCAGAAGAAACAACTGGCATATAAAGTAATGTCTCAATTTCGGCACTAGAAACCTCTAACTTGGGTTTTCCTCGAAACAATCTGATTCATTTCTAAAATAGCCAATATAGTTTACTAAGCTTCAGCAAGACTAACTCAAGATGAGTTACCCAGAAATATCCACAGATACAACATCAAGTTATGTCCTAACCCTCTATATGTAAAAGTCATGATTTGCCCAGAATTTTTTTCCTGCAAGATGTTCTCAAGGATGCTTGCTGGTTACTCATGAGAAATAAATGTAACCACACATGGGCATTGTTAGAAAGAAAGGTAACATGCTTGTCTTTGCTATACTCTTTCAAAACTTATAAACAATCTTAAGAATTTATTTTTAATCAGAAATGATTCTAATGCAGGTAACAGGAACTATCATATAATTTTCATTTCTTCACACATTAACACTCTTGAGTAGAGAGAGAAGGGCTAATGCAGAGCTCGGTTAGGGTCACTATGGACACAGATTAATCTTCAGAGGCAGAAACATCAAGTTCAAAGGAAATAATGAAAATGATGAATAAAGCAGCTGATATGGTTGGCTTAGAAGATTAATAACAATCTGAACCAGGTAAAAGCCCTAGCAACGTCTCTTCAGGGTACCAATGACACGTGCCCGCTCACACAAATTGATGTTCCTGTTTCTACATCATTTAGCAAGAACAAAAAGTAAATGAATACAAGGATATTTATAAATGAATCTATCTGGTCGTCAATCTGACCAGAATTTTACAATATTGAGGTTCTTGCTTTATAAAAGTGGCAGGACCCCTTAGTTACACCTAACCAAGATTATACTGCAGTATTAAGTCTCAATCAAAAACATTAACAGTGGGCTTCCCTGGTGGCACAGTGCTTAAGAATCTACCTGCCAATGCAGGGGACACAGGTTCGAGCCCTAGTCCGGGAAGATCCCACATGCCACGGAGCAACTTAGCCCGTGCGCCACAACTACTGAGCCTGCACTCTAGAGCCTGCGAGCCACAACTACTGAAGCCCGCAAGCCTAGAGCTCGTGCTCTGCAACAAGACAAGCCACCGCAATGAGAAGCCTGCGCACCACAACGAACAGTAGCCCCCGCTAGCTGCAACTAGAGAAAGCCCGCACGCAGCAACAAAGATGCAACTCAGCCAAAAATAAATAAATAAATTGATTTTTAAAAAAAACCAAACCATTAACAGTAACATCTGGTACCATGACTGCTACACAGAAGAAGCTCATTTTGTTGAATGAATGAATGAACGAATGAATAAATACTATGGCTTAGTGCAGTGTTTTCGAAATTATGTCATAACCCATAGCATCACGACTAGCATTTTTGGAAGAAATGAAAGAAAATATCCAAGTGCATCACATGTAGTAAGGGTAAGATATTGTGAAACCTTTCTTTCAATTAAAGTGTGTACATTTTATGTCTGTGTGTACATTTTATGTCTGTGTGTACATGTGTGCAGTGGATCACAATGTACTATGGATCAAACTGTAAAAAGTTTAAAATACACTGATTTCGTGGTTAAGACACACCGGGTATGAATTCCAGCTCTGCCACATCCTAGCTTTGTTAACTGTGGACACACGACTCAGTTCTCTTAAGTCTCACTATCAACTGTAAAATAGAGATAACAATAGTACTCACCTCATGCAGTTGCTAGGGAATAAACAACTATAGGTATACAACAACAACAGCTAACATGTACCTGGTGTTTATTATGTAACAAGTTCTGTTCTATATGTGTCACATATAATAATTCACTCATTCCTCACAACTCTATTATCCCCATTTTGTAGATGTAAAAGACTGAGGCACACATAGGATAAAAAATATGCCCCAGGTCCTCAACAGGACCTAGCTATCTAGTAGGCAGCAGAGCCAGGATTCTAAGCAGACAATCTTGAACCAGGATCTGAGACCTTTCATACTACACTATACTGCTTAATACAATTCCTAATATACAGTAAATACAATAAATGTCAGTTGTGCTATTGTTATTAAAGATACATTTCCTGTAAGATCAGAACCTGATAAAAAAAATTGCAACTTATGAAACATTCTGGAAAGTATTTTGTTTAAAAAAATCCATCTTAACAGCAATAAATAGTGCTTTAATAAAAAAAGAAAAGGCTTTGATAGAAATCAAATTATTATTATTAAACTCTTGGCAAATTAGGAATAGAAAAAAAACTTGCTTAATATGATAAAGACTATCTAAAGAAACCTGTACCAAATATCACACTTAATGGTGAAATGCTTTAAAAAACCTTTTCTTTTGAGATTGGAAGACAAGGATGGCCCATTATAAATACCTTCATTCAACATTGTACTGGAGGGTCTAGAAAGCACGGTAAAATTTTTAAAAAAATACAAAAACTAACTATATTTCTATCCCAGTCACAAACAGAAATGAAATTTCAAAAGATGCCATTTACAATAGCATCTAAACATATAAAATACCTAGGTTGCAATCTAATAAAGACATATAAGATCTCTATGTAAAAATTTTAATACACTTATTTAATGTGAAATTGAAGAAGATTTCAGTAAATGGACAGGTATGTTATGATCATAGGTTGGAAGAGTTATTATTGTAAAGATCTACAGAGTCAGTAAAATTCCATTCAAAATCCCAATTCTGTGTGTGTGTGTGTCTGTGTGTGTATACCTGACAAGCTAATTCTAAAATGTATATGGAAATGCAAAAGAACAAAAATAGCACAAATACTGATCTTTGCTATTGTTTTCTTTGTTTCTATTTCATTTATTTCTGCTCTGATCTTTATGATTTCTTTCCTTCTGCTAACTTTGGGTTTTGTTTGTTCTTCTTTCTCTAGTTTCTTTAGGTGTAAGGTTAGATTGTTTACTTGAGATTTTTCTTGTTTCTTTAGGTAGGCTTGTATAGCTATAAACTTCCCTCTTAGAACTGCTTTTGCTGCATCCCATAGGTTTTGGGTTGTCGTGTTTTCATTGTCATTTGTCTCTAGGTATTTTTTGATTTCCTCTTTGATTTCTTCAGTGATGTCTTGGTTATTTAGTAACGTATTGTTTAGCCTCCATGTGTTTGTCTTTTTTACGTTTTTTTCCCTGTAATTCATTTCTAATCTCATAGCATTGTGGTCAGAAAAGATGCTTGATATGATTTCAATTTTCCTAAATTTACTGAGGCTTGATTTGTGACCCAAGATGTGATCTATCCTGGAGAATGTTCCGTGCGCACTTGAGAAGAACGTGTAATCTGCTGTTTTTGGATGGAATGTCCTATAAATATCAATTAAATCTATCTGGTCTATTGTGTCATTTAAAGCTTCTGTTTCCTTATTTATTTTCATTTTGGATGATCTGTCCATTGGTGTAAGTGAGGTGTTAAAGTCCCCCACTATTATTGTGTTACTGTCAATTTCCTCTTTTACGGCTGTTAGCAGTTGCCTTATGTATTGAGGTGCTCCGATGTTGGGTGCATATATATTTATAATTGTTATATCTTCTTCTTGGATTGATCCCTTGATCATTAGGTAGTGTCCTTCCTTGTCTCTTGTAACATTCTTTATTTTAAAGTCTATTTTATCTGATATGAGTATAGCTACTCCAGCTTTCTTTTGCTTTCCATTTGCATGGAATATCTTTTTCCATCCACTCACTTTCAGTCTGTATGTGTCCCTAGGTCTAAAGTGGGTCTCTTGTAGACAGCATATATATGGGTCTTGTTTTTGTATCCATTCAGCAAGCCTGTGTCTTTTGGTTGGAGCATTTAATCCATTCACGTTTAAGGTAATTATCGATATGTATGTTCCTATGACCATTTTCTTAATTGTTTTGGGTTTTTTTTTGTAGGTCCTTTTCTTCTCTTGTGTTTCCCACTTAGAGAAGTTCCTTTAGCATTTGTTGTAGAGCTGGTTTGGTGGTGCTGAATTCTCTTAGCTTTTGCTTGTCTGTAAAGCTTTCGATTTCTCCATCAAATCTAAATGAGATCCTTGCCGGGTAGAGTAATCTTGGTTGTAGGTTCTTCCCTTTCATCACTTTAAGTATATCATGCCACTCCCTTCTGGCTTGTAGAGTTTCTGCTGAGAAATCAGCTGTTAACCTTATGGGAGTTCCCTTGTATGTTATTTGTTGTTTTTCCCTTGCTGCTTTCAATAATTTTTCTTTGTCTTTAATTTTTGCCATTTTGATTACTATGTGTCTCGGCGTGTTTCTCCTTGGGTTTATCCTGTATGGGACTCTCTGCGCTTCCTGGACTTGGGTGGCTATTTCCTTTCCCATGTTAGGGAAGTTTTCGACTATAATCTCTTCAAATATTTTCTCTGGCCCTTTCTCTCTCTCTTCTCCTTCTGGGACCCCTATAATGCGAATGTTGTTGTGTTTAATGTTGTCCCAGAGGTCTCTTAGGCTGTCTTCATTTCTTTTCATTCTTTTTTCTTTAGTCTGTTCCACAGCAGTGAATTCCACCATTCTGTCTTCCAGGTCACTTATCCGTTCTTCTGCCTCAGTTATTCTGCTATTGATTCCTTCTAGTGTAGTTTTCATTTCAGTTATTGTATTGGTCATCTCTGTTTGTTTGTTCTTTAATTCTTCTAGGTCTTTGTTAATCATTTCTTGCATCTTCTCAATCTTTGCCTCCATTCTTATTCCGAGGTCCTGGATCATCTTCACTATCATTATTCTGAATTCTTTTTCTGGAAGGTTGCCTATCTCCACTTCATTTAGTTGTTTTTCTGGGGTTTTTTCTTGTTCCTTCATCTGATATATAGCCCTCTGCCTTTTCATCTTGTCTATCTTTCTGTAACTGTGGGTTTTGGTCCACAGGCTGCAGGATTGTAGTTTTTCTTGCTTCTGCTGTCTGCCCTCTGGTGGTTGAGGCTATCTAAGAGGCTTGATGGGAGGCTCTGGTGGTCAGCACAAATACTTAAGAAAAAAATAAGATGACTTTATCTACCACATATCAATATTCATTTTAAAGCTATAGTAATTAAGATATCTTTTACTGGCTCACAGGTAGACAAACAGACCAAAGGAACTGAATGGAGAATCCTACAACATCATCATACATATATGGATATTTAATTTATGATATGAGTGGCACTGCAGAGCAGTGAGGAAAACACAATTCTTTTCCAAGAACAATGTTGGGACAATCAGATACCTAATACGGAAAAAAAAAATGAAACTTGATTCTACCTCACCCCATGCAAAATATTTAATTCCAAGTAGACAGCAGACCCAAGTATCAAAAGCAAAATAATATACCACTCAGAAGATAATAAAGAAGAATATCTTCATGATCTTGGGATAGGAAGAGATTTTTGAAACAGGCCATAAAAAGCACTAACATAAAGGAAAACATTAATCAAATTGGACTACATTAAAATGAAGAACTTCAAGAGAGTGATAAGGCAAGCCACAGTGTGAAAGAAGATATAAGCAATACACACAACCTAGAGTGCTCACATCCAGAACATATAAAATTCCTTTACATCAATAAGAAAAAAGCAACCCAGTAGAAAACTGCGCAAGAGACCTGAACAGGCATTTCACAAAGGAGGCTATCCACATAATCAATAAACTTATGAAAAGATGTTCAAACCTATTATTAATCAAAGACATGCAAATTAAAACCATAGTGATACACTATTACACATCCATTAGAATGGCTAAAAATTAAAAATGACTTCAAGCTACGGTGGCAATTTGGAAAAACTAACTTTCACATACCATTGGTAGAAGTGTTTATTGGTACAACTACTATGGAAAAGTGTGTCATTATTAGAGTTGAAGATACACCTACCTTATGACCCATTCCCAGGTACATACCCAACAGAAATACATGCACATGTGTATTAGGAGACAAGTTCAAGGATGTTCACAACAGCATGCTTGATAGAAGTCCCAAATTAAAAATTACCATACATTCATCAACTTACTATAGATAACAGTGTAATTCGTACAATATAATACTTTACAGCAGTAAAGATATTTTAACTACTGCAACAACATAGATGACTCATACAAACAGTGTTGGGTAAAAGAAACCAGGAAAAAAAGAATGCATACTGTAGGATTCCATTTGTATTAAGTAAGTTAAAACAACAACAGCAACAACAATAACAAACAAGCAATAGAGGGGAAAGAGACACAGAGTGAAGAGACTGCTGGGGTGGAGAGAAGCTTTTGGATCCTGTCAAGGTTCTATTTCTTGATTTGGGTGGTGCCTGTTTTATATTAATTCATTAGGCTGTAAATTTGTGTTTTATTTACTTTTCTCTAAGTGTTATATTTCACAATAAAAAGGTTGAAAACAAAAGACAGCAGGGCACTTCAGGAAAGGGAAATGACATCATCAATAGCAAAATGAAAGAACACAAATGTAAGGTGTGTTTGAAGGAACTGCATAGGATATTATAGTTAAGTAGAGAGGAATGGTCAGAGATAAGTCTAGAAAGCTAGTTTGGAACAGAGTGCAATAGATTTTATCCTACTGATAAAAGGCTACTGAGATTTTAAAATAGAGGTAACGTCTGGATCAAAGCAGTATTTTAGGAATATTAACCTCACAATGATGTGCAGGTTGCCACAAGATGGATGGCATGGGCATCTAGGTAACAGGAATGGTAACGAAGGAATGGCTGAATGGAAGTGAAAAGAAAGCATAGGAGCCCTAGAGACGGCTTGTTGACTGACTAGATTCCAGAGGGGGGATGAGGGGAGGACAGGATAGGAAAGTGTTTAAAAAATGAACTCGAGGTTCTAAACCAAGGTGGCTGTGAGAAATGTGATATCACTAATAGAAAAGAGTAAAGCAAAAGCTAAGTGAGGAACAAAAATCAATGGCTTTAGTTTAACAGAGGATGATGGGCAAGTCAAACAGAAGTTTTCCAAAGGCAGTTACTTAGAGGACAATGGTTCAGGCTAGAATGAAGGATGTGGGAGTCATCAACCCATGGGAGAGTTGAAGCTATGGCAACAGATTAGAACTCCAAGGAGGAAGGGGATGTGCAGAGAAGCAGCCGGAAGGTAAAATGGAGACACAGATAGGGGAAGGTAAGAAGTTAGGGAAAGAAAGTGAGATGACATGATCAAAGAAGAAACAGGTAGAGGGCTTCCCTAGTGGCGCAGTGGTTGAGAATCTGCCTGCCAGTGCAGGGGACACGGGTTTGAGCCCTGGTCTGGGAAGATCCCACATGCCGCGAAGCAACTGGGCCCCCGTGAGCCACAACTACTGAGCCTGCGCATCTGGAGCCTGTGCTCCGCAACAAGAGAGGCCGCGATAGTGAGAGGCCCGTGCACCGCGATGAAGAGTGGCCCCCGCTTGCCGCAACTAGAGAAAGCCCTCGCACGGAAACGAAGACCCAACACAGCCAAAAATAAAATAAATAAAAGAAAAAGAAACAGGTAGAATATAAATCCATGATTATGAGAAAGATAAGGGACAAAAAGGGTTTCACAAAGAAGATGAGCACTGTCAAACACAATGCAGGTCAAAAAGTGTGAGGAATAAGAAAAGGCTCAGAGATCACTGGTGAGAAGTTTCAGTGAACTGGTTAGAACAAAAATCAGATTCAGTTAAAAACAGGTGAGTGGTAAAGATATAAACTTAGTATTTTATTATTATCACTCCAAGAGTGATAGAGAAACATTCTGCAGGAAGAAGCAACAGATTTAAGCAAATGTTTATTTTTTAACTAGGAGAAATTCATATGCATTTAAAGAAGATAAACATAAGAACAAAGCCTTTTAAGAGGAGAAAGAACTGTAATCCAGACATACTTTCAAAATAAAAAGTAATGAAATGTAAAAAAATTAAACATTAAAATTTTTCTTATGTATTTTATTTTTATTAAGAAAAAGATAAAGGTGGACTTCCCTGGTAGCGCAGTGGTTAGGAGTCCGCCTGCCAATGCAGGGAACACGGGTTCGAGCCCTGGTCCAGGAAGATCGCACATGCCGCGGAGCGGCCAGGCCCATGTGCCACAACTACTGAGCCTGCGAGCCACAACTGCTGAAGCCCACGTGCCTGGAGCCCATGTTCCACAACAAGAGAAGCCACAGCTCACGGCAACTAGAGAAAGCCCACGGGCAGCAATGAAGACCCAACACAGCCAAAAATAATAACAATAAATAAATAAATTTATTAAAAAAAAAAAAAAGATAAAGGTACATGCCTAGTGTCAGAAAAGGAAAGCGATTTACCCAAGGTCACACAGCTAGTCAGTGATGGATCTGAACCTCAACCTTACTACTTTTCCAAAGACAGACTTCCCATTATACAAACTACCTCCTATGGGGGTGGGGTACAGGAAGAGAAGGATGGTATGTATCAAAATTGAGCCTCAGTGCTGCTGCTGCCTTTTTTTTTTTTTTTTAACCAAAGAAACAACTGGAGTCACAACAAAATCTGTGTAACTAGATGTATTCTTACCATGCTGTGAGTGAGCACTAAGTACCTTCATATTAGCAACCAGTTCTACTTTAACTTGGTTAAATGCAGACCAAAACCTGTTGTTGAAATGCGTCTTACTCTCATACCTCCACTCAGCCCTGCTGTTACAAAAATACCTCCCCAACCCCACGAAGAGCATTTTACCCATTCCAAGGGCTCAGGTTACGCAAATTACATTTGGAAACTGATTTTTATCAAAACCTGCTTTTCAGACTGTGATGAAGGCCAGATTTAGGAAATGGAGAGTACAGCTGCTCACTATACCAAAATTATGCTGACAACTCAGGCAATCTGGAACTTGGCTGGCTAAAGGGTATCAAAAACAAAGGGGATCTGTTTCAACTGGATTGCTGGTTCTAACTCCCTGATCAGTTGCACAGTCTAAGTACTGACTGCACTCGGTTTTATAGGTTGCCACTATCTGAAATGAAGGCATCAGGAGGTGTAGCAGAAATGAAATTGGGAACACGTACCCTTAAAATTTCATTTGTGAACATAGAATTCAAACAGAAATAAGTAAAAATCATAGGATTTCTCCTCTACTAATATATTCTTCCTCCTCTACACTTACCACTATAAAAATCCATTTCCAGAGGCCACACATGGAGTTCCACAGAGGACATTTCTAAAAAATGACATCAGTTGAATGAAAGCAAGTGAGCAATTTACAAGATTGGTATTAACTGAATGTTTGGGAATTATCCCTATATGTCACTGAATGAAAGATGGGAAAAAGACAATGTTACCACCATTAACTGCTTAGGCCTGGAAACACAGATGAAATGGTTCACAAATTACAATTAACTGAATGTCACAGGAAATGAATTCAGGGAAAATATTATCCCATCACTCAACAGGTGGGGGTAAGAACATAAAATTTCAGACCAAAGTCCCTAGTTCCTTCCAGTCTCTTATATGTAGGAATCTTTGAACTAGGAATCAAGTTTCAATTTGCAATGAAAACAGTTTTTTCATATTCATGCAAATTTAGGTTTTCCAGTTGGAGAAAAAACCCTGCAAATTATATTTGGATTGTTAATGGGAACTTTTAAGGATTCCTTGTTCATTTAGGGAAAAAAAGAGTTGGTTGATTCCGAGGAGTCTTCTCTGAAAAAAAACGTACACATATATTTCATTAATAGATAGCTTGGATCCCCGCATTATGGCTCTAAACAAGTAAGTATTTTTGAATTTGGAAGTACAAAGTAGACACTGATTCACTATTTAATAATTATTACTTCTTGCTTCAAATCACCTCTTGACATTTATTCACTAAATAAATATTTGAGGACTTCTCTGTGCCTCTGGAACTATGAATGTGACCAGTAAGATGGCCTTGTTCTAGAAAAGCAGAAGCTGCTCATCTGTGTGATAGTGGTGGTGATGAGGGCTGGGGATGAAGTGAAGCAGAGGTGCTATACCACATGGATTCATAAGGGTCGAGAGTAGTTACTATGGCTCCTGAAGCTTAAACATGGTTCCCTGTAATAAAAACATACCAATCTTGAGAATTCCCTAGCAGTCCAGAGGTTAGGATTCGGCGCTTTCACTGAAGGGGCCTGGATTCGATCCTTGGTCAGGGAACTAAGATCCCACAAGCCATGTGGTACAAACAAACAAAGAAAAAAACCCATACTGATCTTAATTCAATCTGTGGACACTGCCCAACCTGAACCAGCCTGCTCCCTCCTTATTTCCACCAAGAGTTTTCAGCCTTCGGAGTTTAATATCCCTAGTCCCCAATACTGACTTACACAGTATATGATTTCTAGTCCTCTTATCACACTGGTCATCTGCCTTCTCCTCTGGACATGTTCCTGCTTGTAAGGATCTTATGAAAATACGATGCTCACAATCTAGTGTGGATTGATGAGTACATAACAGAGCGGGTCTATTTCCCCTACTCCCTTTTATATGTATATATTTTTGGGCTGCGCCACGCAGCTTATGGGATCTTAGTTCCCCAACTAGGGACTGAACCCAGGCCCTCGGCAGTGAGAGTGCGGAGTCCTAACCACTGGACCTGTATACTATGTTTTTAATGAATGCAAATTGGGTTTATCACCTTTAGGGTGTCTGTAATGTATTTGTGACAGTATAATACTATATGACTGCATAAAAGATAATGGATTAATATTATTAATCAGTCCTGAGTATATAGTAACTCAAATCTCTCAGTCTTTTTTTCGTGTTTTGCTGCTAAGCTGCCTCATTCACATCCTGTAAACTGGAACTTGGTGCCAAATAAAACACTGTTTATTGCCTTGTCTAAGTCACCCTCATGTTCCTGCCTATTAAGATGATATGAGCTTTCTCTCCTAGGTTTGGGTGTTCAATAGAAGCCTACAACCCACATTCCACATCTGTACTTCCAGCTTTTATACAAAATTGGTGAGGGTTAAGCTCGGTTTGTGATCTCAGGCTGTGATCTATCAAAAAGTAATACAGTAAATACAGTGATTTTTTTAATATCAAAATGTATTCATGTTATATTTTTATATTTATAACTTTCCCAATTTTATTGAGACATAATTGACATATAGTACTGTATAAGTTTAAGGTGCACAGCATAATGACTTGAAATGATGACTTGTGAAATGATTAGAAGTATAGTGATTAAGAGGATGAGCTATGAAGTCAAATCTCTGTCTGGATTCAAATCTCAGCTTTTACATTTGCTAAATGTACGGCCTCAGTTCCCTCATTTGTAAAATGAAGGTAATAATACTACTTACATCACAAAGTTGTTGTGAGGACTGAGTTCATACATGTAGCATACTTAGTGCTTAGAACAAACTTAATATACATAAAGTTCCTGGCACACAGTAAAAGCTCAATAAATGTGCGATATTATTATTACTATTATTTTATCACCACCATTTTGTCTCAGGATACCCATCAGTAAAATGAGCACAGTGATTCCCCCGAAAGGTTCCTATGAGGACTAAATAGGAATGTATGAGAAAGTGCCCCATATATTCTAAAATTCAGGATACCTGTGAAGAAAGGTGGTAACTGACCGGAGTGAGCTTCTAACTCATGCCTGGGCCTGCTGGGTTTGCTTGCCAGTCAGGTGCAGAAAAACACCTATAGTCGCGCATATATGGCTTTCCTCAGTTCCTGATTGCTCCCCTCTACATTTACTTTTGGTTTTGGAGATCGCTGCTTAGGTTAGAGAACTAAAAATTTACTTATTAAGCTTTTGCAGCAAACTGCCCTTGAAGGTTTTTTTTGTTTATTTATTTTTATTGTTATTATAAAGTCAAAAGCAACCCCAGCTGTGCATCCCTGTTAGTCACTATTTTAGCTGTGTGACAATCTCTCTAAGCTTCAGTTTCTTCGTCTATGAAGACAAAAATATTCATCTTTCAGGACTGTTGTGAGAATGAAGAGATTAAAATACGTAAAAGATTTGTGAAGGTGAAAATATACACAGTACAATTATACCAAACCATTAAACCAGAGTCATCAAAATCTCCTTTAGGAAAGGATGTATATATATAAAATTATCTTTGGGTTTATTCCAAAGACACTCCCAGGGACTTTCATTAGTGTAGCTTTCAACTGTCAAAATCCTGTGCTTCCACCATCAGACACTCAATTAGAGGTTGATCTGGCTACTGAAGGAGTCACTGAAAAGGATATTACAGACATTGAAAGTTGATGTGTTTGTTGCATTATCTCAGTTACTTGTGACTTCTCTGATTAGTTGGTCCTGGACTATGGAGTCATTAAATTTCAGAGCCAGAAGAGGCTTTAGAAATAAACTAGTTCCTCATCCTCACGTTATAGATGGAGAAACTGAGGTCCAGAGAATTAAAGTAACTTGCACATGTTTGTGTAAGTAACCTCTACACTACAGCTGTCTCTGCATTTCATTTAGCCTTTAAATAACCTATGTATCTATAATAATGCTGCTATTCTGGATCACATGAATTTGCATACCAAACCTTCTATTCTAGTAACAAAAATTGGGAATGCTATGGAATCATGAGTGTTAAAGTGTTCAAGGCAACTTTCTGAAATTTAAATATCGTAACTGAATATAGATGGACCCTCAAAATCCCTATATAGCTTCACACTGAAATCCTTAAAATATATATGTAGACACTTTATATATTGGGTTGACCAAAATGTTTGTTCAGGTTTTTCCGTAACACCTTTCAAAAAACCCGAACGAACATTTTGGCCAACCCAATATATTTAGAGATAGAGTGGACTACCTTATCTGTCCTGATCACTGCTGGACCTATCCATGGAGTCTTATAAAGTGAAAAGTACTCAAGAATGTTTGCTTGATGAATGAAAGAAATTGGACAAGCATCTCAATTCCTTCCTTTTTGAAACATTTTCCTCCCTTGGCTTCTAGAATACCACTCCCTCCTGGCTTTCCTACTTTCTCAGTCTCTCTCTCTCTTTTTTAAAAAATTTATTTCTTTTTGGCTGCGTTGGGTCTTCATTGCTGCACACGGGCTTTCTCTAGTTGCGGTGAGCGGGGCCTACTCTCCATTGTGGTGTGCGGGCTTCTCACTATGGTGGCTTCTCTTGCTGCAGAGCACGGGCTCTAGGTGAGTGGGCTTCAGTAGTTGTGGTGCACGGGCTGAGCAGTTGTGGCTTGTGGGCTCTAGGCGCACAGGCTTCAGTAGTTGTGGCGCATGGGCTTAGTTGCTCCACGGCATGTGGGATCTTCCTGGACCAGGGATCGAACCCATGTCCCCTGCACTGGCAGGCGGATTCTTAACCACTGGGCCACCAGGGAAGTCCCCCGGCCCTTGCTTAAACTACCATCATCTCTCACTTGGATGACCATTCATTCTAATAATGGTTTCCTTACTTCTCCTTGGCTCCCTACAATCCATTTTCCAATCCATTCTATAATGTAGTGGGCAGGCCGGGGTGGGGTGGGTCTTTAAAAATTCTTCTCATTAGACTGTAAATACTTCCTCTTGCACATGAAATAAAATCCATGGCCTATATATAGTCCTATATGATCAGGTTCTGGCCTAATTCTCTGACCTCAGCTAATTCTACCCTTCCTCCACTCACTGGAAATAATCCTTTCTCATTTTCAAAAGAGTGACTTATATCTAGGGAGAGGATTTCAGACGGGGAAATCACAGTACATCAATTCAATTATTTAACATTTCTAAACTGTGAGAATTTAGAATGTAGAATTGTGAGGAAACCCACTGTAGAATTGTGAGAAAACGCCCTGTGTCATAAAGCACAGGCTGGCTCTTAAAGAAAAAGGCTGAGAGTTGTAAAAGCATGAGGCATAAACTATGATTTAAGAATTATCTGGAAATATAAGCAAGCCGCTTTAATAACTACACACTACACCCTTTCCATCTTCAGTCATTCAATTTCTGTAAAGAAAACTCATCCAAAAAGGAATCCGTATCCAGAATATATAAAGAACTGTCAAAATTCAATAATGAAAAACCAAATACCACAATTTAAAAATGGAAAGACCTGGACATTTCACTAAAGAGGATATGTGGCTGCAAATAAACATGAAAAGATGGTCAACATCATTAGCTGTTAGAGAAATGAGATACCACAATGAGATATCACTACATATTAGAATGGCTAAATAAATTTTGTTTTCAAATCTTTCCACCACTCTGCTTCTATGTATTCCCACAGTAGATACGTTTATACAAATATTAGTCCTTAACTAATAAATAAAATTACATGTGAACTAATTTTTTAGAAGATTCTGATCACATAATACTTTTCATAAACAGATTTGTTATTTGGATCATTATTTTTTTAATTTATTTTTTATTAAGGTAATATTGGTTTATAACATTAAGTTTCATGTGTACAACATTATATTTCTACTTCTGTAAACCCTACGGTGTGCTCACCACCAAAAATTTAGTTTCCATCTGTCACAATACAGTTGATCCCCATTACCTATTTCACCCTCCCCCATCAACTGCCTCCTCCTCTGGTAACCACTACTCTGTTCTCTGTATCTACATGCTTGTTTTTGTTTGGTTTGGTTTGTTCATTTATTTTTGTTGTTGTTGTTTGCTTTTTATATTCCACATGAGTGAAAAAAATATGGCATTTGTCTTCCTCCATCTGACTTAGCTCACTTAGCAAAATACCCTCAAGCTCCATCCATATTGTTGCAAATGGCAAGACTTCATCTCTCTCTTTTTTTTTTTTTTGATCTGGACCATTTTTAAAGTCTTTATTGAATTTGTTACAATATTGCTTCTGTTCTATGTTTTGGCTCTCTTGGCCCTAGGCATGTGGGATCCTAGCTCCCCCACCAGTGATTGAACCCGCACCGCCCACATTGCAAGGCGAAGTCTTAACCACTGGACCACCAGGGAAGTCCCAAGATTTCATCTCTTTTTATGGCTGAGTAGTATTCCATTGTATATGTATATCACATCTTCTTTATCCATAGAATGGCTAAAATTTAAAAATGACAATACCAAGTGATGGTGAAGACCTAGAGCAGTTAGAACTCTCATACACTGCAACTGAGGATGTAAAATGATAAAAGCACTATGGAAAACAGTTTGGCAGGTTCTCATAAAGTTAAACATATACTTACCATATGACCCATCAAGTCTACTCCTAGTTATTTACCATAGAAAATAAACATTTTGGTTCACACACAAACTTGTACATGAAATGTTTATAGCGGCTCTATTCATAATCACTGCAAACTGGAAATAACCCACATGTCTTTCAAGAGGTCAATGAATCAACTAACATACAATGGAATACTACTCACCAATAAAGAATGAACTATTGATACATACAACAATTTGGATGAATCTCAAAGGCATTATACTGAATGAAAGAAGCCAGTTTCAAAAGGTTACATACTGTATGATTCCATTCATAGAACATTGTCCAGAAGATAAAATTATAGTAACAGAAAACAGATTAGTGATTGCTAGGGGGTTAGGATTAAGGTAAAGGAATGAAGGAGTTTTTTTTGGTGGTGATGGGGGGGGCAGGTAATGAATCTGCTTTGTATCTTTATTGTAGGGTGGTTACACAAACCCATAACTATGTACCCCTTTCAAAACCCCTCAATTTTACTGTATGTTAATTTTTTTAGAAAGCATCTAATACTACCTATTCAAAAATATTTTAATGCTTTGATCACTAGGTCATCAACTATTTCACCAAGATCTAAATAAAAATACAATGATTATCTCAGTAAAAACATACACAACTTGCCCTAGAAAACCAAAAGAAATTTTTGGTCTAAACTCGTGAAATAGTCTGGGTAAGATATTATTAAGACTCTCGTATACCACAGGGAATTCTACCCAATATTCTGTAATAACCTACATGGGAAAAGAATCTGAAAAAGAATGGATATATGTATATGTATAACTGAATCAGTTTGCTGTACACTTGAAACTAACGTAACATTGTAAATCAACTATACTCCAACATAAAATAAAAATTAAATTAAAAAAAAGACTTTCTTTATTAACTAAAAAAATACAAGAGGCCCCATTTCTGTTTGGAACATTCCCCCAGAGCACAAATAGTGTAACTTATTAGAACCATTTAACCAAGGCCTCTCCCTCTGCAGTACCTGGCAATTTGTAACAAAGTTAAGCAAGGCTATAGCATGCTCTCCCTAAGTCCCAGAAGCAGTAATGTCCAGGCCTCCAGTTCTGGGGCGGACCTGTGCCCTTTTCTAGCAAAGTACATTAATCTCTTCAACATATTTGCAAAAGGAGTACTGACAGGAATGTGAGGAGGGCTCTCTTCTGCTCAACAGGGGTAGGGGTATAAATTCTCAGACCAAGGCTCTCTCTAGGGTTTCCCTTGCATCTAGAACCAACCAATCTTTCTGTCTTATGTGGGCCTTATAGCTCACCCTGTACTCTGTCAGGTTGTTTTATACTGTTATGCCTTTGCTCATGCTGCTCCTTCTGCCTGGGAGACCCTTTCCTCAGTTTAACAGCCTGACAAACATTGACCAATCTGTCATGATGCCTTCCTGGTTGAAGAAAGAGAATAGAAAAGAGCACTCTTACCTGTGTACAACCTTTGTACCTTCCAAGATTACTATTATTGTGCCTCAGACACCTTGTTGCACTTATCTATCTCCCTCTGCTAGACTGTAAGCTCCACGGAGCAGGGAGAGTATCTTATTTTTTCTGTATCCCTAACATATAGCTCAATACTAAGCATAGGGCAACCTCTTGTGAATGTCAGTTGAATGAATGAATAGTGTAGCTTCTCTACTTGCAAATCAAAGTGCACAGTTTATAAGAACTCTAGATGATAAACTGATAAGCCATCCCAGAAACCTTATGCCAATGCTCAAAGCTCAGTACTCTGCTACCTAGGTCGCTGCCCAGTTCTAAAATCCTGGTGAAAGAGAGATAAATTAGCATGCTTCAAGTAAAACCGTATGTTCTAGAAGGGTAGAAAACATAGTTGCCATACCAAAAGGCCACTTCCTCCAGAATTCTGACCAGATTTAGTATAAAGAGCCAGAACACAGACATGTTGCATTATTGGAGATTCACACTCTATTTGCCAAAAAGTGCCTTTGTAACTACTTTCATATGTAAAACAATGTTCAGAATAAGTGCTGGAGTCTCTCTGCACTCATAATTAAGACCACAAATTATGAAACTTAAATTATGCACAACTATGCCCATTACAAAATCTTTCACAATTACACTCACATTATTTTACTAATGTAGCCATCAGAACCACAGGGTTCTGCTTCCTGGAGGCCCTGGATCAATACTTTCATAAAACTAGTACTCCTTCCCCACCACTCCCCAAGACTCCCTAAACGTTCATCATTCTCTTCCTTTGGTAAGACTAATGGTTGGTGGAAATAAAGAATTAAGAAACTAAGTTCAAATATTTTTCAGCATATGACATATGACAACTTCCCATACTAAAGCATATTCTACGGTGGGTAGTTTTTCTCTAGTAACAGATTGGTAACCTCATGGCAAGTGTTTTAGTGTACATGACACTCAAAAAAGTATGTGAGGGGCTTCCCTGGTGGTGCAGTGGTTAAGAATCCGCCTGCCAATGCAGGGGACACGGGTTCAAGCCCTGGTCCGGGAAGATCCCACATGCCGCGGAGCAACTAAGCCCGTGCACCACAACTACTGAGCCCAAGTGCCACAACTACGCTGTGCTCTAGAGCCCGTAAGCCACAACTACGGAGCCCAAGTGCCACAAATACTGAAGCCTGCGCGCCTAGAGCCCGTGCTCCGCAATAAGAGAAGCCACGACAACGAGAAGCCTGAGCACCGCAACAAAGAGTAGCCCCCACTCACCGCAACTAGAGAAAGCCCACGCGCTGCAACTTAGACCCAACGCAGCCGTAAATAAATAAATAAATATATATATATATTTTAAAAAAAAAAGTATGTGAGGATGAGAGCAGAGGTTCTGAGGGAGAATTCATTTCTAAATATTCAAAAGGAACCTAGAATCCTAACAGAACAATGTGATGGCCAGTTTCTTAAAGTACCATTTAAATACACAATATGGTAAAAAACAATGGTATGGACTATACCCAACGACAGGGAGAGAAACTAGTTGTGGCACATCATCACCTCACCCCTATCCTGCCCCCAGTCAATAAAAGACGTGAGGGTAGTAGATTTTTTTTGTCAGCGGCAATTAACAACTATCTCATGGCAAACTTAAAAAAACTATGAATGCATATGAATATGTGCATGTATACATATTATTATAATAGTAACAATGGCCAAGACTTCATGACCAGCACCTATTGGGTGCCAAGACTTTCATTTACACATCTCTTACTTCCACAGACTCAAGTGCATGTGTTTTGGGATTAAATGGCCACTGGGATGGTATTTTCTTTCTTTTTTTTTTAAAGGTCCAAAACATGCATTTGCTGTACAGCAGTTAGTTAATAAACTTTAATTAAATATATCTGACATTTAGTAAGTTATGCATAACTTATCAGCTCCTTTGAAAAGCAAAGCTAGGTTGCTATAGTCATCACACTGAGGGCACATGCTAAAACCTCTTGGAAGGAAAACGTTTTGCTAACAGTGAATAGGATGCTAACACAGAAACAGAAATGAGATTTAGAGTCTCTCCACATTTTTGCCAAATGCATTCCAGGACTCTAATTTTACTATATTAAGAAAAATAGAAAAGTATTTGAATATTCTACTTTGCAACCATACACTTGTAAGAGCAAAAACATTTCAAGAAATGTCTAACAAATGTAGTCAAAAAAACTAAAGAAATATAAGGCCCAAAGTGCAAACAAATCCTACTGCCAGTTTTGAATAATGCTTTGGAAGCTAAATGTTCTTCTTCCTCTCCCAGCAACTGCCCTCAAAAACTGGGGTTTTTTTTCCTTAAATTTTTCATTTTTTATACTATTTTAAAGGTTGTTTTCCATTTACAGTTATTACAAAATATTGGCTATGTTCCCCATGTTGTACAGTACATCCTTGAGCCTATCTTACACCCAACAGTTTATACCTCCCACTCCCCACCACTATCGTGTCCTTCCCCCTTTCCCCCCACCACTGGTAACCACTAATTTGTTCTCTGTATCTGTGAGTCTGCTTCTTATATTCACTAGTTTGTTTTATTTTTTAGATTCCACATAAGTGATATCATACAGTATTTCTCTTTGTCTGACTTATTTCATGTGGCATAATGCCCTCCAAGTCCATCCATGTTGCTGCGTATGGCAAAATTTCGTTCTTTTCTATGGCTGAGTAGTATTCCATCGTGCATCTTCTTTATCAAAAACTCTAAATGAGGAACTTCCCTGGTGGTCCAGTGGTTAACACTCCATGCTTCCACTGAAGGGGGTGAGAGTTCAATCCCTGGTCGGGGAACTAAGATTCAACATGCCACGCGGCATGGCCAAAAAAATTTAAATAAATAAACAGAAATAAAAATTTAAAAACTCTAAGTGATAAAGTTAATATCTGTTAAGCAACACTAAAATTATTTTTCCCTCTTTGTAGCTGAAAAGGAGGAGGTGCAGTTCAGGTAAGGAATTATGTCTGATTCACCTGTGTTCCCAAGGCTCAATGAATGTTGGCTACATAAATTATAATTTTAAATACAGAGATAAGAAAATGAACCACTGATATAACCTCTCAACCAGAAGGCGGAGAGACTGAAGACTCCAAAGTTAAGCAGGGCAATGATTAGCGTGCTAGTAATGTTCCCAACTTTACTACCTCACAGTAAGGCTTCTGAGAAGGGGCTACTAAGCATGGCCTCGGTAATTATCTTGGCATCTATTTATCTCCCAAAACGCATGAAAGAATATCTTCTTCTTTCACGTTATAAGACTAACGTGATTATCCTTCCTTTTCTAATAATGACTTAATCTGTGTGCTCACTTAGAGGCCATCCCTTCTCTTTTTCCTTCCCATCAAAACAACTGTAAAAAGACTCTCTTGGGGAAAAAGCTACAAATTTTGCAGGGACCCACTCATTACTAATTATTTTCATTAACCCAGGAATAGGATATTAGCACAGCAACTGGATGTAGGAGAAGGCTCAGCAGCTCATCTCACTGGTCATACAGCATTTTCCAATTTCCAAAGGGCCCTTCCCTGATTGTTCCCCACTGAATGGAGGCGTTCCCTGGGGACTTTTCTACTTGGAATAGAAAATAGTTGGAGCACCAGCCAACAGCCTCACCCAAGAATCTTCTCCTTCCTAATCTCCTTAAATTTGCTACTATTTGAAACTTATTTCAATGTCAAGGCATGTTAAGCATGTGTTGGGCACTGAGACAGAGGTTCTCTTATTCAATTCCTATAACAATCCTGTGGAGATTGGTATTATCATCCCCTGAACATATGAGGAAACTGAGGCTCACAGAGGTCAAGTGACTTGGCCAAGTGACAGAGCAGGCTGCTGAGGTTCTGTAGCAAAGCAATGGATGCAGTCAAGTTTTTATGAGCCATCTGGGCAGCACAGGACAAGTCCTTACCATACAGGCCAACGGATCTGCTCAGAGGCCATGGAGGCAACAGCAGGTTTTTTGTTCTTTCGTTTTTGTTTTTGTTTTTGTTTGGTTTCAACGGCTAAAAATCCTATGCGAATTCTGATTGGCCCCAACGACAATCCACCGAGGCCCACCAGTCAGTTGACTCCTGACCTTCCATGCTTCTCATCCTAATTAATGCAAGGTCCTTGGATCACAGTGTGAGCATCAAGACCCTGTTAGAGTTAGCAATGACCTTTACATCTATCAGGCTTTTCAAAATATGTAAAACAGCTGTGCATTGGGAACACCCTCCAAAACCCTCAACCTTGAAGTATGAGTGGGTACATTTTTCTTAATTATGGTGTTTTTAACCAAGTTTTTGAGACATGACTTTTTTATGTGACAAAAAAATATTTGAGAAACAGCTTGTTTTTCAAATGCCCAAGCAAACCACTGAGGCATGCAAAAAGAAGATACTTACAAATGGACTAATTTTCTTGGCTTAAAAAAACTCAGTAGCAGGGACACAGCAAGAAAAAAATGATCCGAAAAAATTTGGGGGGTAGGGAGAATGTTTGGCTTCCATACTTGTGCCTCTGATATCCTTTTGTTCTCCCACCTCATTGTATTAAGGATGCTAAATCAAACATGATTGCAGTGATGTTTGTGTGTGAAAATGACAAAAGCAATGGCCTAAAATCCCAACCTCATCTTGAACCCTGAAGACTTTTATGGCTTTTCCTTCACTAGGCCCTCCCCCTAAAGCACATTAAAGACCACATTGTTCAAAGGGTCATGGTAGGTTTCATACCCCATTTTAATACAATGCAAATGGTAACTGAACTTCCAAGTTTTGCTAGTAATATTTGTATCTCTCTGGAAAATACCCATTAAAAGAATTGATCCCTTCTGTAATGAAGAATTATAATGCATCAGAAACGCAAAAACAATGCTATCAAGGAGGTTTGTGATGATTAAATTAAATTTTCTTTTTATACATCATTTCATTTTATACATATACATCATATATACAGAAAAGGTGTATAGGTTAGAGATGTGTTAAAAATATCCAGATGATCTTGTGAAGTGTCGATGTATTCTCTCAAGCCTCAAAACTGTCCAGGAGACTGTGTCAGGTCTCAACTCAAGAAGCACAAAATAAATTAAACTTGGGGCTCATTTCAGATGCAGGTCTTTTTCCCCACTTATTCCATTTGTATATTTGCAAGTTGCATTATGGACCTCCAGTTAGCTTATGCATTTATTCCTGGAAGATTTTTAAACTGAAAGAAGTTCTTTATGATTCCATTTTCCACAGCTATCACCATCAGTTGTCACCAATACTTTGGGGGTTTAGCAGAAGAGAAGCAGCAAAGACTCCATTACTCTTTCCAATTGCCATAAAGAATTTGCATCATAAAAATACCTACTGAATTACTGCCTTGGTCCTCTGAAAAAGGATACAGTAAAACAGGAATGTTACAGTTGGGCTTGGAAAAGGGGAATTCAAAAAATGAAAATCTGGGCTGGAGTAAAAGAAGAACAAACTTGGTAGCTTTTAAAATCATAACTTCATTGGCGGGATTTGTTCACTTTCCCAAGCTCAGGTATTTCTGTTTAACACCCATGTAATATGCGTTAGGATGTGGCATACCACAACTTTAGTGTATTTTAAAATAAGACCTATAATTTTTGTAGATTTCTTGGCTACAAATCTGGTTTAAACGATCTCAAAATAACACTAAGAGCATCTGTTTAGCTCAGCTGAAGTTTCAAGACCCAATACCAGCTGTTGGGGGAGGGATTTCACACGTGTTACTCAAATCCTAACCAAATTTTGTTTTTTTATTCCTTTAATGATGCCTCCAATACCAATACAGTAAAACAAACGTTAGAGTAAAAAAAGAAAAAAAAGAAGGAAGAGAAGAAAAAAGTAAAGAAAAAAAAAGACTACTCAAAGCTTTGATGCACGTGACTAAGATCAAAATGATCACCCTCTCCAATTCAATACAGTATTAGCATGAGGACAAAAGGCGTTTAAAAATCAATTTGGAGTTATTTCTAGTGGGGGTTGCCTGATCCCAGCAAGTTGAGGAATGAGAATATTCCCAACATTAAAAGGGCACTCAAGTATTTTTTTCTCTTTTAAACAGCAATCTTATTTTCACAGGGAATTCATTCAGTGGCATTGTTTTGGTTTTAGGTGTCTGTCTTGCCAGGCAGGGGCCGTGCAAAAGGGCTACATCTATCTTGAAGTGTGCACAATGGCCTCTCTGCGGCTTGCTCTCTGTTATTGATCCTTACAGATGCACCAAGGCCCTTCCCCCACCTTTCTCCAAATCCCAACCCCCCATTCTGAAAGATAGCTTAAGAAATAAGACTTCCTGCCTAGCGACTGGCAGGGCTGAAAGACCAGATTGTAAGACTCCACAGATCAGGCCTGCCACAGTGAAAGCTTGAATAGAGTTAACCCTCTGTGAACTAAAACAAAACATTTGTATGCCCAGCTGTGACAAAGGTTAATTTAAATGGACAAGGGCCCAATATCTAAAACCAGGCAACGCTTTTTTACAGTAGCATTTTCACTGATCTCTTTTGTAAGTAGTTTGATTTTGCTTTTTAAGCTTCCAAAGACCTTCTTCAGCTGGGATAATTCATTTTGCCTTATTAGAATTTTGTATGGATGATTCAGGTGAAATTTTTAAAATTCACTTCTTTGTATTATAAAAGTTCTCGTTTTAGTACCATAAGTTATTTTCTGCCATTGAACAGCTAAGAAAAATTGAAGTTTCAATATTTAATTAAGAACTAAGGGAGAACTTTCTGTTCAAACATTTTTTTCTCTTTCAGAACTGGTGGAATACCACTGTAAAGCATTTATACTCCAATAAAGATGTTAAAAAAACAAAACAAAACAAAACAAAAACTGGTGGACTACATATCACTAACAGATTCAAACTAGTTGAAAAAAGTCCAAATCCTCCAGAGCTATCCCCTCCAAACTCACCTAACTATACTGCTCTGGTATCTCTGCTTACCCCTAAACTATTCCAGTGGATCCAGAGCAAATCTTACTTCTTAAACTACTCCCTTCTGGAAAAGCTAGTATAAGCAGATTAGTTTAACAAAGAATTTCTGTGCCTACTGGGAGAAAGAAAGGAAGTTGTTCAAGATAAAAAATATCAGGTTGTGCATGTAATTGATAATTTCTATAAACTTTGTAGTTTCCACCAATTTATAGTAAAAACCAATGAGGTAATTCTGGCATACAAAGTGCTGGGGAAGAACATATAAGGGAGTATTACTATAAAGAAGAATGTTGCTGTGAGAGAGGGTCCCATTTCCCTAGTTTGCGCATCCTCAGAGTAAGAATTGAACTGCAAAGCTGCCTATGGCAGATGTTAGGCATGCTGCAAGGGGCTGGGAAGCTTTCCTAAGAAAGCATTTCATAGATAAATGCCATTCCTAGAAATATACCAACTGCCTCAAAGAATCTGAAACTCTTCTGGCTATAACTGAGCAGTGCCTATGAGAAACCAAACTTTTGGCAAACTCTTGGACTCTATACTTTATAAACACAGCAAACAAATACAGCAAATCTTAAATACTAAGATTCATTTTGTAGCTGTTTCTTTAGCTGCCTATGTCTTTCGAGGCCCAAATAATAGTTGTGGGGCACTGGGGTTTCTCACACAAGAGCTTATTCCAAGTATACAAATTCAACACTAACTACTTGCTATTAAACGAGAGAGAGAGAGAATATTTACCCATTTTAAAAACAATCCACTTAAAAAGAAATTAGCAATGGCTTAGTCTTATACCCAAAACCGTAAAGTATCTAAGTTCCCCCACAGGGAATGAGGATGCCTTATCAAAGGGCTCATGACCCCAATACTATCTATAATTAACAGCACTAAATAAGGCTTTGGCAGATGGTGAACTGGATTAGGGAATTTAAAATATAAACAAAGTCTGTCAAGAAGTAAACAGAATAATTTTTTAAACTGTAAACTTTACCTAAGGACTGTGATGTAAAATGAAGTTTAAGATTTTTTTTTCAAGTCACTATAAAATTTCAATCCATTTTTTCTTTCCTTTTTTTCTGCTCATTCTCTTAAAAACATCAACCACAATAACCAATTTACAACAGTTCCCCCTTGCTTTTCTCTATTTCAAAACATTTATAGCTAGTTGCTATTTACATGAAAACTTGTTGGCTGAATTCCGCCAAGACACAAAAAAAGGATTGGACTGCCTCCCTCTTCCCTCAAGGCTACTATCTGCTCTAAACCTTCAAAGAAAATTTCTATACCTTAGATTTGAGCCCAGACTGACACAGTCTGCTCCCTTACCTTCCCATGTCTCCATTTCATGCTTCTCGGAGTCTGTTGAGAAGTTCTATTGCAGCCATGAAGAAACAGAGATTACAAGACAAGTCCAGCTTGATGACCACCCTTCCGACACTTGGCCAATTTCTCTCTCTTAGCCCGTACTACAACAGTCATCCTCACAGGTCAGTTTACAAGCCAGTCATGTGATTAGAAAGTTCAGGCGCTAAGGTCACAACGTGTATGGAGTTCGTTTATTTCCAAAGGTTATCTAAGTGGAACTGATAGACTTATTTTCTTTAGTTAACAATACTGCCTACCATGACTCTCTGAAAACTGTTATGGGAACATTTAATAGGAAATACTCCTCCAGTCTTTTTTTAAAGCTGAGATCCTAAACTTAAAAAGCAGCATTTTAGAAGGACTTGGTTTTCATTTAATTTAAAAGAGTTCTAGTATGTAGGATTTTTTCTCTCTCCTTCTTTTTTTCAAGAGCTATTTTATATTATATTCTTTTATAATCTGGATTAGAAAGTTTACAGTTAAAACCTTTGGCACAAGTTAAAGAAAAAACAAAGACTCCGTGTTATGCATGTGCTGGTGGGGTAGGAGTGGGATCCCCTGCTTTTTGTCATTATAATAAACAATGACAAGGCAAATTCTTCTGAGAAAATTAAAATGTGAAGCTGAGTTATTTACAGTGTTCACTTTAACTCTGGCCCTTAATTTTCAGGCTGTGGTTATACACACTAGTTTGAAATAATGTGGAGAAAGGGAACTAGGTCTGCAATATTCTTTTGGAAATCAAAGGTTAGAATTTTCATCCCCCGCCCCCAGCCAAGAGCTTAAATCTTTAAAGTAAGCTTCTTGCTTCATTCCTTTAAAACTCCTAAGATCTTAAGCAATCATCATGCCATGCCTCCTTGATTTGTGAACCATACCAGTGCGCGTCACCCTGGGTGTGTGAGTATGTTCAAACACCGCCACAGAGCTGCAGAGGCTGGCAAATCTGAGCCATATGCTAATGACACATGATGTCAAACATTCAGCTATCCATTCAGATATCAGAACACAATATCAGGGCAAGTTCCACTGAGAAGGTGGGATGATCCAAAGACAGACCAACTGCCAGGGATAAGTGTCTTTTAACTGTGCAAAGTGTTTCATCCTATGAAATCTCCCTTAATCTTTAGGCTAGCCTTGGGAATAATTTAAAGGTCAGGCACATTTTACAGCAGTAGTCCATAAAAAGGAGTGGGAGTGGAATCTGTCACTGGCAGCCATATAACTGAATGGCAAATATTGCTGCCACTGTTACTAGAGGGCTTTCCCAACCAAAAGAGAGAGCATTAAGGCCATCTTACAAAGTATGGCCTAAAGGGAAAGTGACCAATGATTTCCAGGAGGAGAAAAGGCTATAATTTGTCTGCCTAAAAATAAATTTTCTGCCACTGGCGTCACACACCTCACTCCAACACAAACACATCAACCAGCGTTCCCATCCTATTCCCACCCAGACAAGAGATTAATGAAGTGTAGTAAGCCTCTTTGCTTCACAGCACCAACCTTTGGAGGAAAATATAAAATGGGGAGCTATTGGTCAAGGTCCAAGTATCAAGACTGAGGCAGCGCTCTTGATTTTAAAGGGTGGGTCTTAGTAATAATCCTTGACGTACCCATAAGCCTGAGAACAACTCTTTAACATAGTTTAAGACCGGTAAGTCTTGTCTTTAGATATAGAGCCATATTTCTGCAGTATCCAAAGTCCCACAAGTTTTTTGAGAGCCCTTTATAGGTTCTACTAGGAGGAAGGGGCAGAGCACATGAACTTGCACCTCAGTGACCATGTGAATGCAAAAGACAAACTCTAAATCTAAACAGGGCTCCCAATAAGATTGTTAAAAACAACCGCAGAGAAGAAAAATCATTTAAAAAAATTAAAAGGATTCATGGAATTTATGAGTGGGAAGGGGAGAAAAAAAGGTAAGAAAGCAGCATTTTCTACTTGCTAATACTAGTTTTGTAATGTAGAAAAAAGTAGATGAACAAAATTCTACATCCAACCAACACCTGCGACATTTGCATACTGAATATCTAATAGAATTCAAAAGTTGAGTCCAAATTATGAATGGCAGAACCTTAGTTTAACCTTGCAAGAAACTGGTTCCACTTTCATTTTAAAGATGGGGAAACTGAGTCCCAAAGAAAGGAAAAAGCAAGAGTCATCAGACCAACTGAGAGAAGAAATCCAAATATCCTAGTCCCTCATCTCCTCCATTATGCCACATATCTTGGACAGGAAACAACAAAGCCTCTTTTTAGATGTTACTATTCAACATCATTTCCATGTTTGTTTATTCAAATGGAAACTTGCAAAGACGACTGCAGATTTTGAAGCTGAAGGGGGTAATCAAGATGTATTATGTTTAGTCCTTCAAAGTAAAACAAAAGATAGCGATTCTAGTGGGTACACAATCACTGGAATCATTTCAGCCTTATTTGCCTTTAAGAAGTTTCAATGATAATCTGATGCGAAGTGAAAGCCATGTGACCACTGATGGAGGTGGACTAGTTAGAAAATCTACCCACTTCAGAAAAACAGAATTATGTGTAAAATATTTAAAATTCCTTTTTAACCTTGCAAACCACAAAAACCAAAAGCCCAAGGTCTCTTGTTCTTATCTGTCAGATCCTTGATGCATACATTCCTTATGGCAACGACAGGAGTTTAATTCAACTAAACAGGAATAATGAAACACAGCCAAATGAAGTCCACACTACCTGGGACTAACAAGCAAAGCTCTTGAGTTCAGAAAAAGAACAGGAGCAACAAAGAACATACTTAGATATGATTTCCAGTTTTGCCATCTATTTCTGGAGTTGGAAAGGGCAGTCCATAGTTCAGGAAAAAACAAACAAAAAATAACTCAGAGCTACAAACTAAAAATATTTTAGAAACTAGGGTTTTTCATCCAATTCTACAAACATTCACTGAGTGTCTCCTATGAGTTAGGCACTATGCTGACTGAAGTGACAGAAGTGAATATTATGTGATCCTCACCTTAGAGGTGCTCACCACCTGCTGACCTCTCTCCAGCCTCATTTCCCCCCACTCCACATTAACCCACTTGTACTGCAAACAACTAAACAGATAAATGACAACATGATGTTATAAGTTAAGGAAACAGATGAAGGAAAATTCATTAGATTGGAGTGGCATGCCACAGAAAGGGAGCTGAACCTTGGTGTTCAACATGTAAACAGGTAGGAAAGCTATTTCAGGACTTGAAGGAATAAGGATCACAAAAGACTTTTTAATGCCTATGATTTAAAGTCAGGAATTAAACCTGTATGCAGAAGAGTAACATGATTGGCAATGGAAAAAAAGACTCCAGGTGTGATTTAAGAATACCCTTATAGGGACTTCACTGGTGGTCCAGTGGTAAAGAATCTACCTTACAACGCAGGGGACACTGGTTTGATCAGGGAACTAAGATCCCACATGCTGTGGGGCAACTAAGCCCACACGCCACAACTACTGAGCTCGCGCGCCTCAACTAGAGAGCCCATGTGCAGCCAACTACAGAGCCCACTCACTCTGGACCCCACGCGCCACAACTACAGAGCCCATACGCCCTGGAGCCTGCGTGCCACAACTAGAGAGAAGCCCGCACGCTGCAACGAAGAGCTCGTGCACCGCAACTAAGACCCGACGCAGCCAAAAATAAATAATAAATAATAAATTAAAAAAAAAAAAAGAATAGCCTTATATATAACAACCAGATGCAAAGTATGTACCTTGCTTGGACTGTGATTTGAACAAATCAACTGTAAAAAGACATTTTTGAGACAATCAAGTAAATTTAAATATGAGTAGGGTATTTAAGACCTGGAAAGAGTGAACCCTCCTTTAAAAAATCTCCATAATTTTCCAGTCAAGATCTTGTACATGGATTTTTAAAGTATCAGATTATAGTATGAATAAATCAGCCCCTTTTGAATGAAGAGAAAAAGAGAAGAAACAGACATACAACGTATAAATATAAACACAGCCAACTATTCTGTCTCCTGAGAAGTCTGAACGAGTTGGGACTTATTCATCCCATATGGCACCCTTACCTGTCTACCTTCTTCACAATTAAGTCCAGAGATGAATGCAAATAAAATATTGCAGCTCTGAATATATCAACAGCTCAAAGTGCTGTTAAGCAACATGTGCAAATGAAGTAGAAAAGATCACAGCAGTAAAAAGGAAGACTTGGGGGCAGGGCAAACAGACAGAGAGCCTTCCTCCTTTGGTGCCCCTAAAAAGGAAGACCACTTGAAACTCAGTAGTTTCTGGATAGACTCTGGCCTAGGCCCTGACTTCTCACTGTTGTTTCATTTGTCTACCCATCTATTTGCCTGACTGAGAGGAAGAAAAAAGATGACACAGGAAGAGGTTTCTGCCTACAAGTAACTCACTGCTGTATAACTGAGGACTCTGGACAAAGGTGTGCAAGATAAAAACTCCCAATAACTGTGGCATGATCTGTGCCTAGTCAATGGCTCTCAGGCACCTATAGTATAAAGGTCCACAATCCCAATCCCCTTTACAATCCAGCCCCTGCTGATCTCTCCAGCTTCATTTACCACTATTCCCTATAAATACCCATCACTCCTGCCATACTGACTCACCTGTAGTGCAAATATGCTAAGCTATAACATCTACCTGGAATAACTCTTCTCACTACTTCCTTATAGCTTCCACTAGCATTTACTCATCTTTCTGGACTCAATTTAAGTATCACCTCCACTGTGAGGTATTCTAAGACTCCATCCTCCCAGGCATCAAATCAGACAGAGTCAAACCACACCCTTCTTCCATGCTGCCTGGATCCCTAAAATACATCATGATAACACAAACCACCTACTGTTTTTATTTTACAGTTCTGCCTTCCTTATTAGCCTGAATATAACCCCAAAGAGTCAAGCTTTGGTAATTTCAGAGCACAGCCTTGGGTTCAGCATATATCATATAGCAGGCATTCATAATATGCTAAAGCAATTAGAAGGCTTTTGGTATATTTGTTGTGTAGGTGACTGGGTGGTATGCATTTTTTTAAAAATTAAACTTAATGGTGGGACTTCCCTGGTGATGCAGTGGTTTAGAATCCCCCTGCCAATGCAGGGGACAATGGTTCGAGCCCTGGTCCGGGAAGATCCCACATGCCACAGAGCAACTAAGCCCGTGCACCACAACTGCTCTCTAGAGCCTGTGAGCCACAACTACTGAGCCCACGTGCCACAACTACTGAAGCCCCCGCGCCTGGAGCCAGTTCTCCGCAACAGAGAAGCCACCGCAATGAGAAGCCCACACACCGCAACAAAGAGTAGCCCCTGCTTGCTGCAACTAGAGAAAGCCCGCGCACAGCAACGAAGACCCAATGCAGCCAAAAATAAATAAATAAGTAAATAAATAAATTTATTTAAAAAAATAATAAAAATAAAAAATAATAAACTTAATGGTGCATTCATAGTCTACTTTCATTTTCACATTTTCTAACTCTTCCATCTTACTTCAGAGGAGGGTTTTTTTTCCCTAGACAAACTCCATTTCAGAGTCCCTGTGTGTCAGGCCCTTTGTTATATATATATATATATTTTTTTTTTTTCTCATTTGTAAACCTACCTGACACTGAATCTTCCAATAATGAAGACCCAGCACTGGTAATAAAAGATTTCTGGCCAATATGTCCTATTTACTGAATTCCTGTATTAGTATGGAATCATATGTTGCTCATGATCTTCTGATTAACATATATAATATATACATATATCTGCCACTAGACTCCAAGCTATATGAAGGCAGGGACTGTGCCCCCTATTCTTGTTCACCATTGTATCCCCAGTGCCTGACACAAAGCATGTGCTCAATGAATATTTGTTGACTAGAGGAAGAAAGGAAAGGAGTTGCTTCAGAGAGCAGGAACATGGGGGAGGGAAAGAAAATCCTTTAGGAATACAAATACTCACAAAAAGATTGCCCTAAGCCATTCCTGCAAAGCCAAAACCAGTTCACCCGGCCTCAATTCCAACTACAGTAAATCCTACCCATACACAGAGCTCTCCTCTAATTGAGGGACTGGGTGTAATAAATCGGAAAACCAACAGAACCGGTTGTGAACCGGCCTAGTGGCAAACCTACCTACAACCAATTCTGTCCTTCCTACTCTTCTAGAGATTGAACCTGACTCTCTGAAGATAAGCACAAAGAAAAGAGAAAGCAATAGGGGCTTAATAATCTTACTTTGGGGTACAGCCTGGCTTCAGCTGGCAAAGAGACTGATTTTTATCAACAAGATATAACACACATAATCATATGAGTCAACTACACATAGCAACCGAGCCCTATCCTGGGTCCTGGAGTCATGGATTGCTCCCCTGAGCGTCACATCTTGATATCCAACTGCCTCCTGGGCATCTCCACCAAGATGCATCTATCATAAGCACCCCAGACATGTCCAGACATGTCCGCCCTTTAAAACCTGCTCCTCTTTCTCAGCTGTTTCAGTGAACAGCCTCAACCACCCAAGCCAAAAACCTGGGACTCTCCTTAACTCCTTTCTCCCCTTTAACCCACCTACATTCAAAACCTATCATCATTCCTATCTTTCCTATCTCCTCAAAAGCTGCTGAATCAGCTGCTCTCTAACCATAGATGAGACAATTTGAATATCCTTTTAAAAAATAATTACAATTAACTGAAACACAAATGTTCAAATCCATGAGTTAATAATGACTCTAAAAAATCTGTCACCATTGAAGGATGCTAGGGAACTAACACAGCATACTGGAAATTATTAAATACTAAAAAGGGAAAGAATCAACTATTTACCCTGTCTTTTCTAAATGAAATACAGAACAGGATAATCAACAGCAGTGGAAAATTTTCTCTTTATAGAAACATTCCAGCTAATAAGTGAACAAGAAATACTGGAATTAGAATGTTACTATAATGGCTCCTAGATACTGATCATCAACAGCTACTAACATAACAAAAAGAGAAAACAAGATGGTATATATCTTCTTCTTTTTTTTTAAATGGGCTTTCTCTAGTTGTGGTGAGCGGGGGCTATTTTTTGTTGCGGTGCGCAGGCTTCTCATTGCGGTGGCTTCTCTTGTTGCGGAGCACAGGCTGTAGGCGCGCGGGCTTCAGTAGTTGTGGCACGTGGGCTCAGTAGTTGTGGCTCCAGAGCGGAGGCTCAGTAGTTGTGGCGCACGGGCTTAGTTGCTCAGTGGCATGTGGGATCTTCCCGGACCAGGGCTCAAACCCGTGTCCCCTGCATTGGCAGGTGGATTCTTAACCACTGCACCACCAGGGAAGCCCGGTATATATTTTCTGATGGAAGAACTCAACATCCCCATGAAGAATTCTTGCCCAGAAAGTTGAATCTGAAGGTGATCATGCCTCCAGATCCAACTACTAAAATAAAAGAGCTACAGAGTTCAGAAAAACACATTCATCTACATCAGAAGGATGTAATCGGCAAAATCTGGGCTGTGGTAAATTCAACAAGACAAATCACCCAATCTCTTAAATGAGAAGGAAAAAGAGATGGAGGAGAAATCTACAGATTAAAAAAAAAAAATCTTCTAGAGATACATACTGGAATATTTATGGATGAAATGATACCTGAGATTTGCTTCAAATAACATGGGGGGTGGGGGAGGTAAAGATATGGGTGGGATAGGATTAGCCACTGCATGATGATTATTGTTGAGGCTGTGTACATGGGTTCAATGTACCACTTTACGTATTTCTATATTATTAGATTTTATGCGTACATAAAGTAAAACAAACAAATCTTCCTGAATCCATACATTTATTTTCATCTCCACTATCCTATTCTTGGCCACCATTATCTCTCATCTGGCTTACTTCAAGAGCCTCCTTATAGGGCTCTCTTGTTAGCTCCTATTTTTTTCCACCTTTCTACCTTCCCCCCTCCCAAATCCATTCTCCACTCTGGCTGCTTTCTCAAACTCAAATAAAACCATATACTCCCATTTAAAATTTGTCAATTCTTTCTGAATAAAGCACCCTCCCAAGCTTACAAGAGCCTTCCTGATCAAGCCTCTTGTCAACCTCTCCATTTTCCCTTCTCGTATTCCCAGTGCTGTCAACAAACAGTGTTATTTACAGTTTCCCAAATGTGCCTTTGCATGTACTGTTCCTTTGCCTGGCTAGTTTCCATGAATTAGTTAATTCTCAGCTAATTCAGACATTATACCTTCCAAGAAATCTCCAATTCTTACCTGCCCTAAGGGTTCCAATCCTATGAATTTCTACAGTTCCATCTCGTTGGATGCCTGCCTGCCCATGGATCTGTGAGTATTCCAAGAATAGGGACGTGATCTGATTCATCTTTGTATTCCTGGCACCTACCATAGAACCTAGCACAAAATGGGTATAGTAGTCCCTAGGTATCAACAGGGGATTGGTTCCAGGACCTCCACGGATACCAAAATCCACAGATGCTCAAGTCCCTCACATAAAATGGCACAGTATTTGCATATAACCTATGCACATCCTCTTGTATACTTCAGATCATCTCTAGATTACTTATAATACCAAATACAATGTAAATAGTTCCTGGTATGCAGCAAATTCAAGTTTTGTTTTTTGGAACTTTCTGGAATTCTTAAAACATTTTAATATTTTTGGATCCATGATTGGTTGAATCCACCGATGTGGAATCTGCAAATATAGAGGGCCCACTGTACTTGATTCATGTTTGATGAATCCATAATTCTAAAGAAACAGCTAACTAAAATAAGAGGCAGCCTGAAATTAGATGGTTTTACAGGTATATACTTGTCTCTAAACTCATCAAGTTTTATACATTAAATAGGTACAGTTTTTTTGTATGTCAATCATATCTCAATGAAGTGATTTTTTAAATTAATTAATTAATTTATTTATTTATTTTTGGCTGTGTTGGGTCTTCGTTTCTGTGCGAGGGCTTTCTCTAGTTGCGGCAAGCGGGGGCCACTCTTCATCGCGGTGCGCGGGCCTCTCACTATCGTGGCCTCTCTTGTTGCGGAGCACAGGCTCCAGACACGCAGGCTCAGTAGTTGTGGCTCACGGGCCTAGTTGCTCTGCGGCATGTGGGATCTTCCCAGACCAGGGCTTGAACCCATGTCCCCTGCATTAGCAGGCAGATTCTCAACCACTGCGCCACCAGGGAAGCCCCCTGAAGTGATTTTTTAAAAAAACCATTCTCCCTTCTTTAGCCCAGAATTAGAGACAAAGAATTAAGCATTCTGAGCAGGTCAACACTGAGCAATTCCTGTTCTATGCCAAGCTAGAGGCTGACTGCATCGAGACAAATGAGTGAAGATTCTGTCCTTGAGGAGCTCAAGCCAGTGGGAAAGAATGATATATATGTCTTAGAAGAGGGGCAAAGTATAAGGTGTGCTCAGAAGAGATGTGCTAGTTTTAGCTGGGGTGGGAGCAGCTTATCACTGTGTTCTTGGTGCCTAGTATATATCTGATTATTTGATGAACTGAACTGAAAGTCTGGAAGGGCTTCCTGGAGAGAGTGATAGCTGAGTTGTGCAGCTGTATTGTTCAGCTAATTGTATCACAGAGACTTTTGCTTTTTGATAAGATTTCCAAATAAAGCTAAACAAGGAATTAAAACCAGATGTCAGGTAAAAAAGGAAGAATTTCCATTTGGTGAACTGGATCACTTCTCTCTCCTGCCCCCCTCTCAGAGTCCATCCAGATTCCAAGGAGTCGACCTTCATTTGGAGCAAAAGTAGTGAATTATGCAGAGCCTCCATTGACCTCACCCTGGACTCAGCTGTATGAGGACAAACCAGTACAGAAAGCAGAGAAAGAACCACTCCCAGGCCTGAAGAGATACCAAAGACTTCCAGGAAATGCTTTCTTGGGATTTGCCAAGATCTTCTCTTGGTAATGCTGCTTGGACCAAAACACTAGCATCTCTGCAGGACTTAAATGGCACTCCAGCCAAAGGGAATAGTATCAGGGCTGTGGGTAGAGGCAGTCGTATCTGAACACTATGCATTAGTAAACTCCTCTCTTCTGAGTTACTTAACTGGGTTAGCAGATGGATCAGTTTCAAATCACATCAATGTAAGAATGTGCCTGCCAAGAAATCATATCCTTAGAAATTACCCAATTCCAATGATAATTCTTGTCCTATAGGGAAAGCGAGCTCCTCCATGTATCCTATCAGTGTTAATGCAAAGAAGTAGTTTAGGTGATTTTTTTTTTTAGCATCTTCCATCACACACTCATTACATAAATTGGTACAACATTTTGAGAGATCACTTTCGGCATTATGTATCAAAACCAAGCCTATCCTTTAAAATGCACATATCATTTTTTAACCTAGTAATTCCACTTCTAGAAAAGTATCCTACAGATATACTTGTGCAGGAATGAGAAAGTATTCACTGTAGTACTGTATATAACAGCTAAATAAATAACAAAACAAATTTTGCAATCTAATAAAGCTATAAAATATATGTAACTATTATAAAAATGAGGTAAGTCTTTAATGTACTGGCATGTAAAGAAGTCCATAACATGCTGTGAATGAAAAGAGATTGGTTTGATCCCTTTTATGAAAACTTAAGTACATTTAAAAGTACATAAAAGTTGCAAATGGATCTTGCCTCTGGCCAAGATGGAGTAATGGGAACCAGATTTGGCCTCCTGACTAGGGAAGACTGGAACTGGACAAAGTATATAAAATAATGATTTTCATGTATTGATTTTAGGCAGCAAAGGACAGTGATTCCTGGAAACCAGGAAAGCCCTGTGAATATCCCACCTAACTGCCCAGACAGTTTCCAGGAGGGAGCATAGGGAGAGCTCAGGTAGAGCCGAACAAGTCTTCTCGAGCTGAGGATTTGGGGTTGGGAGTCCAGGAGGCTAGGGTGGCTGGAATTAACAGGGCAGAGGGCTGGAAAAGAGAGCGCCACACGGAGAGAGCATGACTGAGATGTGCAAAGGGTTCTCCTGAGTCTTCAGTTGAGGATGGATGACTGTACACGTTTGAGGAAACTACCCAAGCAAGGCCAGGGAAAGAACCACCCAAAAGGAATAGGGGAAATTATTTTCAGGGCTCACAAGAGCCAGGAATAGTTCTTGTTCTCACCAGCCAGAGTGAAAAATGTTCAAGATTAGAGAATATATTTCCTGAAATCCTGATTAGTATTCATATATCTCTGACAACTGGCCTTCAGGTATTCCCCTAAAAGCACTGATTGTTTTCTCAAGTTACCTATTGCCGTATTCAATTCATACAGGATAGAATCTAAGAGAGGCTGTGATGGTTGGTTTGTGGGATGAGATACGGATTATAAAGTCAAGAGGAGCCAGGGCTTCCTTGGTGGTGCAGTGGTTAAGAATCCGCCTGCCAATGCAGGGGACACGGGTTCAAGCCCTGGTCCGGGAAGATCCCACATGCCGCGGAGCAACGAAGCCCATGAGCCACAACTACTGAGCCTGTGCTCTAGAGCCCACAAACCACAAATACTGAGCCCGTGTGCCACAACTACTGAAGCCCACGTGCCTAGAGCCCATGCTCCGCAACAAGAGAAGCCACCACCATGAGAAGCCCGTGCACCGCAAGGAAGAGTAGCCCCCGCACGCCACAACTAGAGAAAGCCTGCGCACAGCAACGAAGACCCAATGCAGCCAAAAATAAATTAATTAATTAAAAAAAAAAAAAAAAAAGAGGAGACAAAGAGATAAATCCAACAGCTGGAGAGAGCAGATCCTAAAAATAAACTTTTTGACAAAATCCACCACTATAAGCAGAATTCCCCTTTGCAAATTAGCACAAAAATGACTGTAAAGATAACAATATCATAATCCCTCTTAAATGAACTGGTCACCACAATGAAATTCTCCTTTTCTTCTTGGATATTTTTCAAGCCTCTACAACTCTGCCCAAAGCCAACCTTCCCATTCACCATGTCTTCTTTGCAAGAGACACCCAAATGCATTAAAGCAATCCTTTTGAGCATATTCCTGGAAAACAACTCTGTACAATCTTACTTGACCTTTTGGTACTAATGAAATAATTATTAATTTAAAGCCTGATATTGCCCTTTTAATGGTGTCTTCTCAGTCTTGGTGAAGTTCACCTTTCACACAAATAAGATACTTGAATTCCATTGAACATCTCTGTTCAGATCAAGTTATTACAAAGTTGGGAAACTTAGATCCTTTATCATATAACATTGAGAATTCTCAGATAAATGCAGTGTAAAAAGAATCTGATAACCTTCCAGGCTAAGACACTGCAGTGCCATTATTTTAATGACCTATTAAAAAGAGAAATTAAACAAAAAGAAAATGGGTAGGGCACTTTTTACAGTAAGCACTTCACTATAAGAGTCACAGTGGTATGAAAATCAACACTCAGGGACTTCCCTGGCGGTCCAGTGGTTAAGACTTCGCCTTCCAATGCAGGCAGTACAAGTTTGATCCTTGATCAGGGAACTAAGATCCCACATGCCTCCCGGCCAAAAAGCAAAACAAAAAACAGAAGCAATATTGTAACAAATCAATAAAGACTTTAAAAAAAATGGCCCACATCAAAAAAAACAAAATCTTAAAAAAAAAAAAAGAAAGAAAATCAACACTCAGCAGAAGGAAAATGCATGATAGACCTCAGAGAGGCAGTTCGTGACAGGCATATAGTTGGGGTTCTGGAATGGGAGCCAGGTACAGAACTGGAGGTGAAATCCTGGTCTATTAAAGACTCACCCAGCTCCTTTAAAATTCTAAATGTATATATGGAGAATTCTACAAAGGCCTGACACTGGAAACTGTAAAAGGTTATCAGGCAAGCAGCAACACAATATTTATTCCAACTTCAGGAAAGCACTATTTCATTAACTTCTAGTTATCCCAACCTTCCAACTCTCTCTGTCCTCCCACAAAGCACCTAAGAAACATTTGTGAGGCATACTGTTTTTTTGTTTGTTTGTTTATTTCAGGAGGATGCAAAACTTTGCACGCAGATGCTGAGCCACAAATCTTTTTTAAAGAGATGAACAACAGAAGAATGATTATACGTTAACAGTCAAATGTTCTTGGAATTTGGATAACTAAAAAGAGTCGTAGCTAGAATAATTGGAGCCAGAAAAATCTCTGCCACTTATTACTTATATAATCTTAATTTCTTCACCCATAAAATGGGGATAATTATACCTGTCCTAACTGAAAAGTGTCCTAACTGAAAAGTGTTCTGAGGAACCAATTAGAACGTGTGTGGAAACATTTTATAAACAGAAGTGTCAAACAGTTATTATTTTTAGTAAAAATAACATGAACTTTTAAAAAAAGATAGTTAAGGACAAATACAATTGGAGCAGAAGGGAGAAGAGAACAGCACCCTGGTCCCAAGTCTATAATCCCAAAATAATCATTACCAAAAGAGCATACTGATTTCGTTTTTATTATCTTTCTGAATTAAAAATTCATTATTTTTCCTTTGGCAGTAAAATGTGTTGACAGCTCATGAAACAGGAATTTCATGAGCTATAAAAGAACTAATCACATATACAAAAGATGAACTGGAAAATCATTAGAATAAAAAATGAGAATAATGTATTTCTTTACTATTGGGGGGAGAGAGTCTACATAACGTAAAACCCAGACATCATTAAGGAAAAGACGACTGTATTTGCGTTTACATAAATGTCTAACTTCTGAAAGGCAAAGACACCCAAACACACATACACACACATACACACACACAGTATTTATAAACATAAAGAAATCCTACAAATAAGGATTAAGTACTATTTCTTATCCACCAAATTGGCAAGAAATTTAAAATGCTGAGAATATTTCAGTGCTGGAAAAGGCTTGAGAAAATGAGTATGCTTATACAATGTTGATAGTTGATACACAGCTTAAATACAGCTTATAGTATCTATCAACATTTAAACTGTGCACACTTTTTGACCCAAAGATCCCTCTTTTACTACTCTATCTTACGGAAATACTTACGGTTTACAAAGATATAATACGTATAAGGATGATCACTGGAATATGCTACAATTTTTAAAAGCTGGAAGAAACTCAAATATTCATCAATATAGGAAAAGCCAAGAAATGGGGAAATGATTAAGGAGATAAGAAACCAGACTTTTTAGACCTTACTCGGTCATTTTTCAAGACTCATTCTGGATTTTAGTCAGGCTGTCATTAGCGGGCTACTCCCCCTGTGCTAAACCCACAGCCAAAAATCAAGTGGTTGATCAAAACCTGCTCAACCAGACAGCTGCTTCCAGAGCCCAGGGGCCCTAGGCTCTAGTCCAGGCTTAGACTGAGAAAGGATAATAAACAATCTATCCCATCACATCAGGAATGATGTCTTCCTCAGAGTTGAGCACAGGGCCTGACAGGGATTGTTTGAGAAACAGGGCTGATCCTGAACTTGCACGACCCTGAGAGTGAATGTTGTCTTAAATTTTGTACTATAGGTATCTCATTTGCCTCATTCTAGTCCTGCTGTTGAAAACTGAGCAATTTACTTGTTAAATGAAAAGGATCAAGATATATGAGTCAATACTTTTCATTCTCATCCAAATGTTATGTAATGAGGTGCTTAGTTTTAGAAAATAGAAGTTGTGGTTTGTCAAAAGGCTCCTTTCCCTCCTTATGGTTCTTTACAAAAAGAAAATCTCAGAAATATCATAACCTGTAGGTTGTCACCATCCTACTGGGCATCATTTGAGGTAGAGACCTATACCAAGGAGGCAAGTCAGTCTCTCATCAAATCATACAAAGTAATGTCTACACTCTATGCGGCCTCCTATATTATAAAAGAGACTACAGGTGAAAAGCCTGCCTAGGAAGTTCCTGTCACAACTGGGGTACCTGTTTTAGTCAGTTGCTACCTAAGGCACCACCTTATTGTCCTAGGAAATCAGGTCTGAGGGAGGACCACGCATCATAGAAATGTTTGTAGCAGGCCACTCAAATGTCAAGTATTTGTTTCAGGAGAAAATACAGATATACAGCAATACTAAAGAAACACTGGGCATACTGTTTTACTAACAGTATTAATGAAATATCAAAGGAGATCATCCTAGCTTTGACAACTAGTCTTGAGGATTCCAAATTAGCCATTATCCTACATAAGAAATATAATATTTCCCATGGCTGCAACTGGTATATTCTGCTTGCTTTCTGTTTTGTGATAAATATTTTCATTCTTCTATGTTGTCTTTACACAGCCAATTTTAGCACCTGTAAGTACAATCCCGAGTGCTGGACACCTAGGTTTTATTCTTTTGCCACAATAGATATTACAATGAAAGTCTCTGTACTTTTCTAGTGATTGATGAATTATTCTCACAGCAGAAAGTCTTAGGACTGTTTCATGAAACTGGAGACTAGAGAGCTTTATGACTCTGGCTCTATATAGCCTTGTCAGTTCCTCTAGTGATCAAACCCATCTAAACTGCTGTGGGTATCCTACAGTCCATCAGCAGAGGGCAGCATCCCCCAGACTAACAGGGCCTAGGGATGAAGACACGAAGCATGGAGAGTGGAGAGGAAAGGGATAGAAGACAAAGGCAAAATCTACAGGAAAATTCTAACCAGGGTTCCCGATATCTGAGAGATGTGGTAAGCTCTGGCTCCTGCAAGACAACTGGGGATCATCCACAACTAGCAACATCCAACACTCTTGTGTCCTTGATTCCTTTACTGGCACCAGGATGGAAAAGTTACCTCCCCTTAAACAGGTGTATACAGCGCTATATACTGGCCACAGAGACCATGACAACTTGGATCCTGCCAGCAACAGAAATGACTAGAGCCTTACCTCTGGAGAGACTACAAAAGGATAGCATTAGGCTGTTGGTCTCACTCTGGCAGTTTTCATTGAAGGAAAGAATGGAAATGGTAAGCACACGTATCTATCCCAGATGTCCAAGTTCTCATCTCCCTTCTTCTTGGCTTCACTTTAAAGTGAGTTGGGGGTAAAGATGCAGACCTACTAGAGAATGGATTTGAGGACATGGGGAGGGGGAAGGGTAAGCTGGGACAAAGTGAGAGAGTGGCATGGACATATATACACTACCAAATGTAAAACCGATAGCTAGTGGGAAGCAGTCGCATAGCACAGGGAGATCAGCTCGGTGCTTTGTGACCACCTAGAGGGGTGGTATAGGGAGGGTGGGAGGGAGGGAGATGCAAGAGGGAAGAGATATGGGGATATATGTATAGCTGATTCACTTTGTTGTAAAGCAGAAACTACACACCATTGTAAAGCAATTATACTCCAATAAAGATGTTAAAAAAAATAAATAAAGTGAGTTGGGGGCAAGAGGATAGTGTAGGCAGCAATGAGGTGAAAGGTAACCAGCAGGCCAGAGCAGTTAGGGAACAGGCCTAAGAAAATGGAAATGGCTGTGGCTGAAATGTCTTAGTGTTCATTTTAAATCATCAACCAAGTAAGTCAACCTAAATTAATCTGAATTACAGTTTGGGCTACTCCAATATTGCAGCTCTTGAGAGCCTAGATAGATGCCAAATCCTTACCTATCAAAAGGCTGGAAACTACTTAAATTTACCAGGTATTCACCACTGCCCTTCACTGATATGTTAACTCCTCTCTAGAATGTTTATATGATTGATAACATATAACCACATTACAGAGATAATAATGCAACACTGATGAGGCTGGAAAAACAGGCTCTCATATGCTGATTGCAAGGGTGAGGGAGTTGGAGGGGGTTATTTACCACCTTCTGTGTGTGGGGGGTGGTATTTAACAGCACCAAAATTTCCACTTTCATTTGGAAATTTCACTTCTAGGACTTAAGGCCACAAAAGTAACACAAGTAAGCAAAGTATTACACAAGGATATTTGCTGCAGCCCTATTCATAATAGAGAAGGAAAAAAAACAGCAACCAAATGTCTACTAATAAAAGATGAATTAAACAAATTCTGGTGCTTCCCTTGTGGCGCAGTGGATAAGACTCTGCACTCCCAATGCAGGGGGCCCAGGTTCGATCCCTGGTCAGGGAACTAGATCCCACGTGCACGCTGCAACTAAGAGTTCGCATGCCACAACTAAGGAGCCTGCCTGCTGCAACTAAGGAGCCCACATGCCGCAACTAAGGAGCTGGTGAGCCACAACTAAGGAGCCTGCTTGCGCAACTAAGACCCGGTAGAACCTAAATAAATAAATATTTTTTAAAAAAATCCTGGTATATGTATTCATGCAACCATAAAAATAATGAGATAGATCTATAAATCCTACCATGGAATAATCTGTAAGACAAATTAAGTGAAATAAAACAAGCTACAGAATAAAATAAGTATATAATTTTTGTTTTTAAAAAACTGCATATTTTGGAAAGTCTGGAAGAACATACACCAGAATGCCCAAGTTCAAATTCTGGCTCTTCCACTTACTAGAAAAGTGATTCTACATTTAGTCCTTCAATTTCAGTGTCCTCATCCATAAAATAAGGAAAAATAGTATCAACTTCAAAGGATTATTTCATATATATGCTATATGAAATAACTGAATTGAATATGTAAGGCAACACAATGCCTGGCATACAGTAAATGCTCAAAACACTCAGAAGATGATGATGATTATTATTATTACCATCGCCACCCCTGGAAAGTGTAATTAGGGAGGTGACTCATTTACCAAGTTTCATACTTCCATATATAAAGAATTTTTCAAAACAAGCACGTATTACTTTTACAATTAAAAGATACATCTCTATACTCAAGAGAAACGAAAACATGTCCACACAAAGACTTGTATGTGAATGTTCACAGCAGCATTATTCATAATAATAAAAAATTGGAAATAACCTAAATGTCCATCAACTGGTGAATGGATAAACAAAATGTATGGTATATCCATATAATGGAATGCTATTCAGAAATAGAACTACTCATATATACTATGACATGAACAAACCTCCAAACCATCATGCTAAGTGAAAGAAGCAAGACACAGAGAACACATATTGTATGATTCCATTTAGACAAAATGTCCAGAAAGGGCAAATCTATAGAGACAGATAGTAGATTAGGGATTGCCTGGATCAGGAGTTGGGAATAGGACTAACAGTTAAGGGACACAAGGGATCTTACTGGGATGATGAAAATGTTCTAAAACTGATTTATGGTAATGGTTACACAACTTGGGTAAATTTACTAGATATCACTAAATTGCACAGAGTAAAATATGCCTCAATGAGGTTGTTTAAACAAAAAAAAGTTGGAAAAAGATATCCTTAAAAACCATGCATTATTCTATGCTCATATAATGCTTTGCCCCTTGGAAAAGGACTTTCACATGCATTATCCTATTTGACCCTCATAAGAATCATGTGAGGCAGAGTAAGGATCATGCCCTTTGAAGAGAAAAGGAAAATAATGTTCAGAGAAGTAACATAACTAGCCCATAGCCACTGCAGCAAGTAAAGCAACTGGAGCTCAGCTCCTAAACATAACTAATTCAATACAAGTGGCAGCAGAAATGTGCCAAGCCTGCAAGATCCAGGGATAGCCACCAAACAGTGATCACACTTCAGATCAATACGGAAGGACAGAGGCTTTAAAACTTTTTTAAACTTTTTGAATAAGTGTGCATTTAAGAAATTTTATGTAAAAGATGCTTTTCTTCCCCCTTATACACTCCGCTAAAAGTGAGATCATTACAGACCAATTCCCAGAAGCAACAAGATATTTCCTTTTCAGTAGCTCATAAAATGCTCAGCACACAATTGGGATTCAATATATGATTCTAACATCTATGAAAAATAATTATAAATTTTAAAAGGCTTAATTTGAACATTATTCTAAATGTATCTTGCATTTTGTTTTGTATAGAAAAACTGGAGAGAAATGACAAGAGACAAAATTCAAACCATAAGCCATATGGAAGATTGTCTCTCTCTCTCTCTTTTTTTTTTTTTTTTTTTTTTGCCAGATGGTTACTTTTTGGCAACCATTTTGCTAAAAAGTATAAAAGGCCACCTGCATCTGCAGTCTCCACAGGCTTTCCCAGCATCAGGCAAGGAACTAAGAAAACAAAAACAATGAAAGCCTAGTATGATCAACCAATAATTTCCCCACAGCTTTCTCTTACTGACTAGGTGCAGAGAACTACATAGTAGGAAAGAATTGGTTCTGTGTGAAAAATCCTGTGTCTGTCACACTAAATAGGGTTGATAATATGGTTGACCTTGCTCACTCCCATTTTAAAGACGGAAAAATAAGCTCAGGCAGGCAAAATGTCAAAGTTTCTTAGCGTTTTCCGTTGATCACAGCTAAAAAGATGTGAACTTTAACTCTTTGAACTGTTAACTAAAACACCTTGCACTAAACCTTGACAATTGAGATAATTTTACCTAATCACGGTCTCTGAAAAGAAATGCCTAGAGATAACTGGTAAACTAGAAAAGATATAATATCAGCACGTTATAAATCTTGGACCACTATAACATATTTGGGATTTATTTTTGTCTTTACACCTGACATTATATTCTTTAGGATTTGGGCACCTTACAGAAGGTAAAGGCTATCAGGGAAAAAGTCACAAGCCACAAACAAACAGGGTTTTGGAATTCTGGGCAGACCAAGAAAAGCACTAGAAAACCTGACAAAAACACCTGAGCTCAACTCTGGCTCCTGAGGCCTTCTCATAGAGACGTAGATCCAGAACAAGCAAGGCACAAGGTACAAGTGGGCTCAATTTTTACATGATTTTATGCATAGACAAAGAGACCTTAGAAAATAGTTCATAAATCCATGGTTGTTGGGGGTACCTCAGAAGACTCACTGTGATATAACTATAGAATCTTAACAAGGGGGCTATGAGCCCAACACCAGGCAGAGAGTACTTCTAAAGGTCCAGAAATACATTTCCTGTTGCAGTCTGCCAAATAAAAGGTCTGTCTCTATAGGTTGTGGCAGGATTTTCTTTGCCCCTCTTAGCAGTCAGCCCTCTGCAGAGATGGTGGCATGACAAGAAAAAGAATTATCAAAATGAAGTGAACTGAAGGAAGGTAAGTATACAATGGCAGGGTATTAAGACTATCTTTGGTTGGTCAGTTCTGAGTTGTTAGAGGATTTCCGAGTGGGGATGAGAACAGGGATGGGGCTGGGAGATGGATGGCAGCTCAAGCAAGCCAAGAGCCAGGAATGAAAGGTGAGTCCCTCCACATGACCAAGAGCAATAATCTATACCTTGTGAGTCCAATTTTTTAGAATCATAACAACACTCTGTCTTAACTTCCCCTTCCTACTACCTGAGTACTAAGTAAAGAAACCCTAGTTTAATTTTTCTAGCCCTACCTCAGCTATACTATGGGGTCTTGAGGGATAAACCATTTATCTCTGCTTAAACTAGAGATCTGAAGAACAGATGTCTAGCCCCCCACTGAGGCCTGTTTGGTAGACAACTTAAGCACCCCCCCGGCCCCACACACATACCCTCCCACTCCATACTTTTTCTTCTACCCTTACTGGGTCCTGACTTTCTGCCTGGCACCAGTGCTAAATGTTTTATGTGTATCATCTTACCAAAATCTCATAAGAAGTCTAGAAATATGCTTATTATCCTAATTTTAGAAATAAAAACACTGAGTCTTAGAGAGGTTAGGTAAATTGCCCAAGGTCAAACAGCTCATAAAGAACAAAGCTAAAATACAAACCCAGGAATGTCTGAGTACTAAAGGCACAAGCTCTTAACTACCCTGCCATAGCAGTGGCAGCAATTAGTAAGAGACCTCAAGGGTATGGTTACTTACAGGGGAGAGAGCTGAACTACTTGTGAAGATTTCCTTCCAGGCAAATATGGAAGTTCTATCTTTCTTGAGGGTTGTGGCAGTTTCCTTGTACATGGTGGCAGCAGTGGGATCATGGACACAGGTTATCTAGGCTAGCAAATCTGTCCTCAGACAGATGACAGTATTACCTTCTGCCTTTTTCTAGGTTGATTTTCTAATACCAGTTGCATATTGATAAGACTCCTATTTTATTTCATTCTCTCTCCGAATAGCTAATACCCCAATTCATTTCATATTAGGTATCTTCTCTTCAAAATCCCTGTTGGCATCATGTCCCGGCCCAGCCTGGAGATGTGTAGGGACAAAATGCTGGGATGGGTTATCCTAGGACACACCGACTACCTACATAAGAACATGAGGCTGTTTCCCAAAAGCACTAAAATCAAGAAAGTAGATCCCCTGACACAACAGTTTCTCCAAACAACATGAAACCACTCTTCTGAGATATCAAATATTGTTCAGTCAAACCTTGTGATTTGAGCCTTGCTACTGGTTGAGTCCCTGCGGTTTGTGCAGTGCCCGGGGTTTTGCTCCAAATCCGTCACGTTGCATTAGTGCCCTTCCTCCTCACTGCCTACAGAAATAACAGTCTTGAACATGGCAGCACAATCCATTTGTCCTGCTCTAATTACTTTTTGACATTACTCTTTCTGCTGCCAACATCCTCCCTCCCTCTTTCTTTCTTCCTTTCTGCTTAGGGCATCATTAGAATCATCTGAAAAGATCTTTAGGTTCCACCAGTATATATTTTGTTAACTTTTTATCACAAAATGGTTCCAAGGAGGAGTACGATAGTTCCAAGAAGAAAAGCCACCAGATTCTCAAAACCATTTCCAGAATTTCCCAGCTAGCACAGAGAGAATGGCCAAGAGGAAAATGTCCAGGTTTGAAGTACCTGGACAAATTGTAGCTCTGCCACTCATTAGCTGTGAGACCTTGGGCAAGTCTGATAATCTGTCTCAATCTTAGTGCTCTATTCAGACAAGTGGGGTTATATCTGATAACCTAACAAGAGCTTCTATGAAGGTCAACTGAGATAATGCATGTGAAAATACTTTGGAAAGGGCTGCAGTTGTATTATTATTAAGAGACACAGAAGTAATGACCAATACTGATAAGAATCTCTAAGTCTTGTGTTTTTCATTAAACTTAGTGTGATGGTTAGTTTAACATGTCAACTTGGCTGGGCCATCAGATCAAACATTTGGTCAAATATTACTCTGGGTATTTCCATGAAGGTGTTTTTGAATGAAATTAACATTTAAATTGGTGGACTCTGAGTACAGCAGATTGCCCTCAATAATGTGGTTGGGCCTCATCCACATTATTGAAGGCCTGAAGAGAACAAAAAGACTGGCCCTCCCCTGAGCAAGATATAAATCTCCAGGAGACTGCCTTTGGACTTCAACTGGAACATCAGCTCTCCTGGGTCTCTAGCCTGCCAGCCTTCAGACTGGAACTGCAGCACTGACTTACCTGGGTCTCCAACCTGCTGGCCCACCCTGCAGATTCTGGACTTGTAAGCTTCCATAATTATGTGAGCCAATTCCCTACAATAAATCTTTAGTTATCTATCTACATATACACACAAACACACACACATACCCCATACTGGTTCTGTTTCTCTGGAGAATCCTGATTAATATACCTAGGACTTAGTTTTGTTTAGGATTCACAAGGACCATCCTATGCTCTAATAATAAGGGACAGAAACATCATGGATACAATAAATCCAGAGGTTTATCTCCAGAGCTCTTTTTGCTTCAGGATGACAGATCCTGATTTATAAATTACATATGTTCCCAAAGTCACTTTTAAGCCAGCTGTCTAGAACTTAAAAGGCTTTCCTCAATAATAAAATGGAGCTTAAAGACAAAGGATTGAGATGCTATCCTTATAGGAGTGATTAACACAGTGATTAATATATGTTTGTTAGATAAGTGCAAGAATCAATGTTGTTCTATTTAGAAAATACTTTTGGAAGAAAAGAATACAACATTTATTAAACCCTTCTCATGTGTTAAGTAAGCACTGTACTGGGTGTTTCACATATATTGTTTTATTCAACCTTAATACCTGTAGTACAAAGACAATGTTTCCCATTTCTGCAAATGACAAACTGAGCTCTGAAAGATAAGACAATTTTGGCATAGGTCCAACACAACTAGAATGTGGTAAAGCTGGGATCAGACTGACTCCATCGACCCATCTCAGACTGTAGGACAGACATACTGAATAGTCTCTACCCTTATACATTAAAAAAAAAAAAAAAAAAAAGTAGGGGTGATGAACTATGACAGACCTGTTTCCCTTCCTCCACTCATTCCTAGATGTGGGATGGCAAAAAAGCACAAAAGGTAGAAAATAAGAAGCACTGGGCTAAAGCAGGCTTTGGAAATCTACAGGCTGAGGGGTTTTCAGCAATGTCAAAGTGAGCACTATCATTATAGCAAAAGATTGGATGTAAAGAGCAATGTCTTGGCAAACAAGAGTGAGGGTTTTTGTTTTTATTTTTTTAAAGAAAGCAATAGAAAGTGCAGTGGTCCCAATGAACTGTAAATGTAGATGGGGGAAAGATGGTGTGTGAGGTGGGGGGAATCTGTTTGGTCTTTGTTGTTAATCTTAACAAGCCAGCACATCCTCTTTGTGCTGACGGCCTCAGGTCCAAGTGATAAGTCAAGCCAAAGCCAAGCCAAAGCCAAGCCAAAGAGGTCTCTGTCTCCTGCAGCGCTTCCCTTTTCCCATCTCAGATGGCCTTCCAGGATCCATCCTTAATTCACATTCTTTCTGCCCCAAATGCATACACTTAACAGGGAAAACTAATTTCGCATTTTGTATTGTTGTACGCAGCCTGCCAACCAAGGATAGGAACCGGCAGAATGATAAGCAATGAAACAAGAATTGTTTGCTATTAAGCCAAATAAGGTTCATTTCAACTACATTAAAATAGGCCAAGTAGACCAGCTGCATGAGAAGATATTTTCCTGCAACAAAGTGTGACAGCAGGTTATTTAAATGTAACTACTGTTGGAATTACATCACTGATAAAATGTTGCAACTCCAGTAGTTTCAAAACATACTCCTTCATCTTGATTGTAAAAAAAATCCACTTATAACCATGACTTCAGAATAACTCTGTAAGAAGGTATCATTACCCCACTTTATCAGTGAACAAATTGAGGCTCAGAATGGTAGTCAAATGCTTAAGTGGGCAGAGCTAGGATCTGACTCTAAGTTTTGAGTATTTTTTCCTTTCTCAAGGCAATTTCCCAAAGCTACCAAGGTCTTCTTGTCTATTAGGCCTCTCACTTTCTTGAGGTGTCTTGCTTCTAAGGACAATGTCAGATAAACACTACTGTAGTTGTAGTGTCTTAGACATTCCAATCTAAAGAACAACAAAGTCATGCCTGCCAAGTTCTAAATCATTTAGCGTGGTTTTTCTAGGTAATGTAGTCATTGGCACAGGTAAGATTAACCTCCAATGATACTGATTTTTTTTTCCTCCAAAATTTTGGGCAACTTGATCTCATTAATCATTTGTGAAATTGTAAACATTTTGTGAACTAAAAGCAAGAACCTTTTCCAGATGAACATTTGAGATGCTAAAGTAGTATGCCATGTTTTCTAAATTTTTTCATTCGTGTAATCAAAAGTAACAGAATCTTCAAAATGACAGTTCTAAATCAAAATGAATATTTATAAACACACAGCTATATGTGAATTCTATCTTATGGTTTTTTATTCTATTTTAGGTACAAATACCTACATAAAATCCCCAATTATATTTTGAATTATTATACTTTTCTGAATTTAGCCATTCCAGTTCTACCAATCAGCTGCTTCTTAAAACTAGTACAGGCTGCCCACTGAAGGGGAAAGCACACAGATTCTGAGATCAGACAGACCTGGGTTCCAATTCTTGCTCTACTATTTCATACTTTTGACAAGTTACTCAATTGCTTGGAGTCTCACAGCTTTCTCATACAAAACAGGGATACCATCCCTTAACCTTTAATGGTTATTGTAACATAAAATAAATGAACTACTATATCAGGCAAGCTCAGTTCCTGGGATACAGATGGTGTTCAATAAATGCCAATAGGTGCTTAATGAATGCTGTTATAAATTATTTTTAAAACCCTATAAGGAATATGTCTATTGTTCCTCCTATGACCCAGAGAAAGGGAAATGAAGATTAGTGATATGACATAAAGTAAAAACTTATTTCCACTTCTAGTATTTCTAGCATTTCAGCATTTATTTCTCCCGAATTTGTTAGAATACAGTTGTAACTGGAAGTGGACTTTAAGATGAAATATTTGGATAAAGGGGTCCACATTAGTTGATTAAATTCAAAAATTTAAATATAGCGTGTACTAAATAGTCTACAAATTGCTACAAAGCAAAACCATTTTCTACACAGCTTGCATTTCTGCAGCATAGCTTTGAAAGAAAAGAAACCACTCTGTAATCCCACAGATTATGTCTAAAAATAGGATGATAGGCCAGCTGTCAGATGCATACGTTGTAGGGAAAATGGAGCCAAGAATCTCTCCCCAAAAATCACTGCAACTCTTCTTGCATTTGCTCCCATAAGGACGAAAAATTGAAATCTATTCAATTCTAGCAGCTACTACTTTCTTTTTGGACTAGGACAAAGGTTTGGAATTCTGAAGATTTATGAGGCCTCTTGTGAAATCTCTCCAAATTTGCAAAGTGCTGCTCATAACAGGCTTATAACAGAAGTGTCACGCGTGATCTGGAATTACTGCCTCAACACAAGCTCATTTTTAAGAAACTTTCGCTTTTTTGTGAACGCTTCCTGCCAGAGTCACTTAACCTTAAAAAAAAAAAAAAAAAGATGTAATGATTGGGACTGGGTTAACTTGCTGGATAGTCTTAGGTACATTAAGCCCTTTGTGGGCCTCAGTTTTCTCATCTGCTTAATGAGAAAGTTGTGGGAACATTTGTGCAAGGCTATCTTTCAGCTATGATGCTCTAGGGATTTTCTGAGCCTCAAAATTTCCAGACAAGATGAACAGAAGAGAAAACAAATACCCTTTTGGAGCTAACCTGTGTTAAGGTGCTTCAGTCCAAGAGCTCAGCAACCCTAAAAAGGTGAACAGAAGAAATTTCAATATCTTTTCTGCTGAGTGCTAAAGAAGCATAGGGCCAGGACTTCCCTGGTGGTTAAGACTCCGCACTCCCAATGCAGGGGGCCTGGGTTCGATCCCTGGTCAGGGAACTAGATCCCACATGCTGCAACGAAGATCCTGCGTGCCGCAACTAAGACCTGGAGCAGCTAGCTAGCTAGCTAGCTAAGTATTAAGTAAGTAAATAAATAAATAAATATTTAAAAAAGAAAGAAAGAAAGAAGCATAGGGCCAATTATTGTGGGTAAGGGTGGGAAGTGTCCTGGTGAGAAGAAAGGAAAGTGCTATCTATCTGAAAAAAGTGGGCACACGTCAAGGAAGTACATACAGCCTGTGTACTATGTAGCCCACAAATACATTCATCCTACTATTACACAACTGACACTTTTCTAGGTGCTAGGGACAGAATGTGAGCTAGACACGCATTCCTGTCAAGAGTCTCACCAGCATCTCAAGGCAGGCACAGATCGTACCCAGGTCAATTTCAAACCCTGACCCTCAACAGTCAAATGGAAAGACTATAAAAAGGTTCAGCCTCACATCTGGTACACTTAATACGTGCTGGCTATACCTGGAGAATAACCTACCTTACACCAATGCCTTTAAAAGTTGGCAGTTTCAAAGAAAAATAATTGCATATTGAGTTTGAGAGAGGAGCTTTTAGGTGAGATATTGAGAATCAAAATACTATGTCAGCTTTGTGACCACCTAGAGGGGTGGGATAGGGAGGGTGGGAGGGAGATGCAAGAGGGAGGAGGTATGGGGATTATATGTATATGTATAGCTGATTCACTTTGTTATAATACAGCAGAAACTAACACACCATTGTAAAGCAATTATACTCCAATAAAGATGTTAAAAAAAATACTATGTCAGCCATTTATAGTACTCATTTCTTGTTTTTGTTTTTTGTGTTTTTCAGGGAATAGTGGTATCATTATTCAAAAACCAACAGCAGAAAATGCAAGAGAAAGAAGACCTAGTGTCAGAGGTGTCTACTCTGCACTGTAGCTCAGAACCTAAAAGATTTCCTTGTAAAGCAGGGGTCCCCAACCCCCGGGGCCACCAAGGACTGCTACAGGCCTGCAGCATGTTAGGAACCGGGCCGCACAGCAGGAGGTGAGCGGCGGGGAGCAAGCGAAGCTTCATCTGCCGCTGCCCATTGCTCGCATTACCACCTGAACCATCCCCATCCCCACCTCCCCCAATCCCCCCCAGGTCTGTGGGAAAACTGTCTTCCACAAAACCGGTCCCTTGTGCCAAAAAGGCTGGGGACTGCTGTTGTAAAGGACAGAGGTTTGGCTACTACCTAACAATGTCACCATGAGGAAACTAAATCTGATGTGAGATGTTTCTCCCACAAGATTATAGGCTTATTTCTTCCTAAACCTCAGACACACTATATATTGTTGAGACAATCCAAGGACTTGAGGAGTTCATGAGGATTCAATCATTCATTCAACAAATGTTTACTGGGTGCTTACAATCCTCGTGATGGGGATCAGAGCAAACAAGACCGGCATGGTCACTGCCCTTACAGACTAGAAGAAGGGACAAACATTAAGCAGTTATATAAAGAAATATTTAATTATAATTGTGATAAGTGTAATAACTGTCATAAGTACAGAAGGTATGAGTAACAATGACAGGACCAAACTTGGCCTAGGAGAAGTGGAATAACATTCAAGCAATGGAATATGAGGAGAATGGGCAGAAAGCAAACTATCCACAGAAAAAACACATGATTTCTTTATAAAAAATGGTCTAGCCTTTTCTGCTCCCAAAGTCTCAGACATATGTCTCTCCTCAGTGCTCTTAGCACCCGTACTTCTCAGCACTACTGAGCTGACAACCAGTTTTATGAATCTGTCTCCCTTACTAAACTGCAAACTCTCCAGAATAGGGACCTTATCCAACCTATTTCTGTGCCTCTAATACCTAGCATTGGGCTAGATACTCAGTATGCCCTCAGAAAATGGTAATTATTATTACTGTGATTACTGCCCTTCAATGACCAGGAGATCATTACACAAATTATACAGCTTTGTTCTGTTAGTTGAGACCTCTGTCCCACTTCATAGAGAGACACCAACAAGTGAGTCCCAGGAATAGATCACCTACCACTGATCCCAACACATGCCACTGCTCTCAGCTCCTTTGCAGTGGTGACTTTTGCTTGTTTACATGGATGATTCAGAGCTATCTTTTCCACTGTTCTGTGGTGACCTCCAATGCAAGACTACCAGCCAAGAACAGAAATGCCTTAAAAGGTAGTGATATGAAGATCACAAGTTAGGAAAGGGAGAGGGGGTGCAGAGAATTAGGACACAGCTGTAGTGTTCTGTAGGCTAAAACATAGACTCAATGTGTCACAGAAAATTAAATCAGAGGCTGAATATTATTCCCGGTCTCCTGAATAAATGTAAGCAAGGGCCCTGGTACTCTGTCACTGGCTACACTGTAGCCATGCTAGGTCCTCAATGACATCCAGTTCTACACCCTAGGATCATTCTGAATTGGGGAGGCAAGGTCATTGCTCCTCCAGGCTAAATTCTACAAAGCTCCATTTGCCCCAGACAGAAAAAAGAGGATGTCAACTGCTAAATCCATTTTGATAGCTAGAGGAGGATTAAAGAAACTGCACACATGGTGATGTCCGAATCTGAGCAATGAGATTAACCTCCATGTGGACTGCCTATATCTCATAGAGGTTTAAAACAAACAGATCTGCCACCACATTTTTCACATCTAGAATTCAAACTGAAAGGGAAACCCCAAGTGAGATATAGTAATGTACTCTGCTGCCCCAGAATTCTAGGGAGACACTAAGACAGGGTCACCGTCCTCTAGAAAGTATGGGGGAGAAAGACCAGGAAATTATCTACAGTGCCCAAGAAAAGCACAAACAAGGTGCTAAGTGGGAACTCACAGGCAGGAGTGATAAATCTATGTGGAGTAGGGATAGATCTGATGGAAACTTCACAGTCAGAAGTGGCATTAGAGCTCAATTTTGAAGGAGTAGGCTCCCAACACGCAGAGAAGGGGGAAGAAGTGGCAAGTGCATTCTAGGCAAAAGCAACAGCAAGTACAAAGACATGGCAGCATAAAAGCAGAGGTTGTTTTGAAAATATGAATACTTTTGTGTAGCGTGGGTTTAAGACACATGACAGTGAGTGGCAGGAAAACAGACTGAAGGACGTTGAGGAAAGCCAGATTTAGAAAGGTCTTATATACCAGGCTAAACAGTTGGACTTCTTCCTGCAGGTGGGAATAACATGCATTTAATATTATTACAGTTTATTTATTTTGTTAAATACCTGCTATGAACAAGGCAAGGTGTTTTACATACTTTAGTGCATTTGATGTTCAAAACTCCTCATTGTACACACAAGCAAAAAGACTCAAGAGAGGTCAGGTAACCCAAATCAGGTCTGTTTGACTTCAAAGACTACACAAAATCTCCCAAAAAAGGATTCCTGGTATAGGAACTCTCAGACTTCTGATTCCAAACAATCTAGGGCTCTTTCCAACATACTATATACGTTATAATGTTAAGTTTCAGAATGCTCTCACTTGGGCCTACAGCAAACTGGGTGGTATAAAAATGTTCAAGGAACCCTTGAAATCACTAGCATCAGACCACATAGGTTCATCTACTCATTCTTAGCAGTCTCTAAAACACAGGAATACTAAGAAATCTAAGATCAATTTTTCTAATGGTCCTTGTCTGAAGGTTTTCTCTCTCCTGACATTACTGCAGTATTTTACATCAACAGCTATTTCAGAAGACAAGGTAGCCAGATTCCCCAAAGCAGAAATAGGAACAGAATGAGACTGTGGCTTAGATACCACCAAATCTGACACCTGGCCATGAAAATTCAACAGTGAGGACACATGACTTTGTTGAAACATGTCTAGGCTCTGAAGCGCATTAGTTGGTTGAATTTTGATCATGTTATTTAACCTTTCTGAGCCTCAAGTTCCTTATATTAAAAATGTAGTAATAAACACTACCTTTCAGGATAGCTATGAAAGCTAAATAGTATAAATAAGGTGAAGAAGGAAGGACTCAAAGCCTAGAGCATGGTAGGCACCCAAACCTACCTTTCCTACACACACTTACATACATACTTAGCTAGCATTCTGTCTGCCTGCTTCATATGATTTTTGTGAGGCTCAAATAGGGTGATGTCTATGAAAGTCCTTAATCAAGTATCAGTAAAAAATAACTGTCATTATAACTAAGGTCAAAACTCTGCTCAGGGCACAGTGATGAATATTTTTTATAATCCTTGTCTTCAAGGGGCTAACCCTCAGATAAGTGAGCTACAAGTATACAAATGAGTGGAATATAGGTAAGAAGTAGTAGAATTAGTAAGTGCTAGAAGAGTGGTAATAACAGCTAACATAATTGAGCACTTACCATGGGCCAGACCTAGTCTAGGTGCTTTACCTATATTATCTCATTTAATCCTGAAATAAGCCCTATGGAGCACATGATATTATATGCATAGATGTGGAAACTAAAGAACATGATGGCTAGGTAATCTGATTAAGTTTACACAACTAGTAAGTGGTGATACCAGGCCTGAAATGCATGAATTCTGACTCTACAGCTCATACTATTAGAGATGCAGAGGTGTGAATTAAAGAAGTGGAGAAATAACATGGTAACAAATAATGGGGTCTATTAATGAACTCATTGAGCATTCATATTGTGCCAGGCCTGGGCTAAGCACTTCACATGTGAGCTCTCACTTAATTCCAAAAACCCTCTGTGAGCTAGACACCATCCCAATTTTACAGATGAGGCAACAGATTTATTGAGGTTGGGTTACTTGCTCAAGGTCTCACAGCTAGTTACCAGAAAAAAACAGATCTCAAACTTAGCCCTGTCAGTGTGTAAAAGCACATGCTCTTAACCTCTTTGCTCTTTGGATCAGTGGCAGGCAGTAGTGTCCAGGTTGGGCCCTGATGGCCAAAAAGAATTTGAATAGCTGATAATGAGTTGTGTGGGATTCCAAAGGGCACAGCATGAACAAAGGATTACACAGAGGAAGTCTGGGGCCTTTAAAATAAAAATACAATCACTTTATTTTGTAATCCCTAAATCATCAGACAGGCTGGATTTTCTTTTCTGCCATTAAAAACAACCTTTTAAATTACAACAGCAGTACATATGTTATAGAATATTGGGAAATATATAAAGAAGCAAAAATAAGAAAATAAGGCATGTCTTAGAAAAGATGTCTTTGAAAAGAAGAGAGTTGTGGAAAATTAGTTGGAAAGGTACTTCAGGGACTGACTGCAGCAGCTTTGGCCTTAAATGCTGGACTGGGGAACCAAAACTACATTCCAAATGCATTGGAAGATTGTGAGCAGAGAGGGAGTATCATTAGAGACTTAAGCCATGCTTAAGACAGACTTAAACGGAGAGACAAGAGGCAAGAAGATCAGGAAGGAGCCCATTATAGTAGACCAGGTAAAAGTTAAGGGTCTGAGTTATGAGCAGGCTATGTATCATGACCACTGTAAGCTCAGACTGAGTCAGACCTAAGTTTGAACTTGGCTCCATTACTTACTAGCTATGTGATGCTGATTAAGTTAACTTAAACCTTGTGAGCCTCAGTTTCATCATCTATAAAGGAGGGATAATAAAACCCATGTAAAGAGTTGTTGTGAGGACTAAGTAAGCTATGAAACAATTAATGTGATTCAGGTTTCTCAACTTCTACACTATTGACATTTTGGGCCAAATAATTCTTTTTTTATGGAGGAGCGATCCTGTGCATTAATAGGATATTTAGCAGCATCCTTGGTCTCTACCTACCCGTTCCCTCCCCACCCACCCTGGCCCCCAGGTTGTGACAACCAAAAGTGCTCGACATGGCCAAATAAACTCCGGTTGATAACTACCTGGCATAATTTCTGGTATATAAAGTATCAATAAATACAAGCTTTAAAAAATGATTGCAGGGAATGAAGGGAGGGGAAGGTGGTTACTCAGTGATGAAAGCAGAAATGTAAAAGTAAAACAAAGATATGATGAATTGCCTGGCTGACTGGATACGGAGGTCATGAAAGAAGAAGGCAGAGGAGGTGACCACAGCTTTAACTCTGTGTGATTCATCCAACCAAAAGAAATAAGGAAGAAAGGAGAGTGTGCAGGCTTAAGGAACCAAGAGACATGCAAGTAAAGATATTTGAAAGGATTAAGAATTCTGGTCTTTAGCTAGGGAGAAGGGTCAGTGTAGGTCTATGAATCAAATATAAAAATCCCTCTTTATGTTTCCTGAGCTTTTAATGTTTTCAGTTATAGTTCCAAAGTGAGTACTAGTCACATGCCTTAATTGCAGAGCTCTCAGGAGAAATAAACTTAAAAGACATGTCTGACAATGAATATGTATTGTCATTAAAAACAGAAAAAAAGGTATTCTATTTTCAAAGGAAATATAATCAGAAAAAAAATATAAAGCAAATAAGACATTTAAAAAAACACTACAAATCTGTACAAAGTGACAGACTTTTTTAGTTTTCCATCTTTTCACCAGACAACTGAAAAACTGGTATGTACTGATCTTCCGAAGATTACACCAACTTCAGAGCTCTTAGTATGTGCCATATATTTTAGACATACTGGTGAAAGAAAAAAGTTGAATCCAAACCTACGCGTCTTCAAATTCCAGTAGTTTGATACCTTTCGGAAAAGTCAGATCTATCTGACTCTATAGCCTCCCGGTCCCCAGCAGACCCCCATGGCAACTCTTGCAGCCTTTGCCAAGCCACCTGAACAAACAAGACTGTATCCCTGCTTGTTACCTGCTACGTAGTCTATTCCAAGGCCCTTTCAAGCACTAGTCAAAGCAGAAAAGCACTGAAACTGATCTGACACATCTACATACAGTGACCGTACTTTGATTTTTCCAAGATTATTATGTTCTGTGGTCTCCATGAACCAATGTTCTATAAATTCCAATATTCAGGAATTCAAACTAAATCTCCATATAAAAAGCCCATGTGATATCATGACACATTTGCCAAAATCCATAAAGTATAAAATATGAAGAGTGAACCCTAATGTAAACTATGAATTTTGGGTAATATTGTACAATATCAATGTAGGTTCACTGATTATAACAAATGTACCATTCTGGTTTGGGACGTTGATGGGAGGAGACTGTACAATATGTTTGGAAGCGGGTATACGGAAACTCTCTGTACTTTCTGCTCAATATTGCTGTAAACTTAAAACCATTCTAAAAAATAGTCTATTTAAAAGGGGAAAAAAAATCTCATGTGAGATCTGTTGTCCTGATTTTGGATTCAGAAAACGTGATCCTTGTAGATGTGCAGGAACAGATGCCAGAGAGAGGACTTATGCTAAGGGCCAGAGACAAGGTCTGAGAAAGCAAGCTCTAAACTCTTGGGATAGTCATGAAGAAAATAAAATTTTCCAATAAAAAAATGCAGAAATCCAAATGGTGAGCTTTCTCATTGCAGTTGGATAAAGACTCCCATTTTTGTCATGGGGTAAATTTATATGTGCCAAATTTACAAAGAGGGGTGTAAAAAAAATGAGTAAATGCGTTGTCAGGATGCTCTCTAAACTGAATGACAATTTTTGGATAAGGTTAAAAGTAGGAAGAAATGACATCCCTATCTCAAATTCTTTAAAAAATCAATACCACTTCCAGTTTCCAGTCTGGCCATGTATGGAGCTTAGAAGTTGCCACTCTGTCCTAACATTTCCAGTCTGGCCATGTCAGGAGCTTAGAAGTTGCCACTCTGTCCTAACAACAAGAAAAAGCTGAACAAAATGGAAAATCAACAACTCTTCGTAGATGTGGCAGAGAAGTGAGGTCAGATGGCAAAGCACTGTCCCCAAAATTGGAGAGACAGATACAGATAACAGAGACTTAACAACCTACTAAAGCTGAAACTCTTGAGCAGAAAATTCCACAGGAACCAGTGCCAGAGTAAGAACACCTAAGCTGTAGTTGATGAATTGTTGGAAGCTAAGTGTGGATAACTCTGAGAGTTAAAACTCCAGAGGGAGGACTTCCCTGGTGGTCCAGTGGTTAAGACTCCATGCTTCCAATGCAGGGGGCACGGGTTCAATCCCTGGCTGGGGAAGTTCCGCACGCTGCATGGCGCGGCCAAAAACAAAAACAAAAAACTCCAGAGGGACCCAGTCACAGGAGGGCTCCACACTTTTGTGAGTTTTACCTCCAAAATCTCTACCAGGACCTCACAGTGAATATCAGAGAAAAATTCCTTCTTGCTTCCAGAAGAGAGAGGGGAAAAAGACGCCTGAAATATACCAGAGCATTCTGTTCTTAACAAGGCCTGCATTCAGGAAAAAAATTATTTTATTAGAGCCTAACTTGCTGGAGTTTTATCAGAGCCTAACCAACCCAGGAGACGGGAAATACCCAACTCTAGCTTCCTCTAGCATCCCACATGAAGAAAGAGGAATAACCCAACTCCAGCCCACCCAGCCATCCTGTCCCACCTAATGGGGAAAAAAACCTGAGAAGCACTAGTAAAGTTCACTGTTCTGCGGCACTGGCTCACCAAAACACTGAGACCAAATCAAAGGACTATAGAATGCTTTCCCTTCCCCACATCTTACCACTACATTACTAAAGACCTGTTTATAGCAGTTCCTTTTACCTAGTACACTGCATTCAATTTTCAACAAAAAAAAAACACAAGGCATACCAAAAGGCAAAACAAGCATCAGAAATCAGAGTCAGACACTGCAGAAATGTTGGAATTATCAGACCAGGAACTTTAAAGAACTATGATTAATATGCTAAGGGTTTTAATGGAAAACAGACAACATGAAAGACAGATGGATAATTTAAGCAGAGAGGTGGAAATTCTAAGAAAGAATCAAAATAAAATGCTAGAAAATAAAAAATACTGTAATAGAAATGAAGAAGGCTTTGATAGGCTCAATAGTAGACTGGGCATGGCTAAAGAAAAGATCTCCGACCTTGAAGATATGACAGTAGAAACTCCCAAAACTGAAAAGCAAAGAGTAAAAAGACTGAAGCAAACAAAAGAACAGAATATCCAAGGACTGTGGGACAACAACAAAAGGTGTTACGTATGTGTAATGGGAATACTAGAAGGAAAAGAAAGAAACAGAAGCAATATTTGAAGTAATAATGACTGAGAATTTCCCCCAAATTAATGTCAGATACCAAACTACAGATCCAAGAAGCTCAGAGAACACCAAGCAAGATCAATGCCAAAAAAAAACCCCACTACACCTAGACATCATATTCAAACTTCAGAAAATCAAAGGTTAAAAGAAAAAAATCAAATCTTGGACTTCCCTGGTGGTCCAGTGGGTAAGACTCCAGGGAGCCCGGGTTCGATCCCTGGTCGGGGAACTAGATCCCACATGCAGGCTGCAACTAAGAGTTCACATACTGCAACTCGGAGTCCGCATGACACAACTAGGAGTCCGCATGTCGCAACTAAGAAGTCCACATGCCGCAACTAAGAGCCCGCATGCCGCAGCGAAGATCCCACATGCTGCAACTAAGACCCAGAGCAGCCTAATAAAATAAAATAAAATAAAATAAAATAAAATAAAATAAAATAAAATAAAATAAAATATAAAAATTAAAAAAGGGTGACTTATAACTTAAAAAAAAAAATCTTGAAAGAAGCCAGAGGGAAAAAACATCTTACCTATAGAGGAGTAAAGATAATAATTACATCCAAGTTAACCTCAAAACGATGCAAGCAAGAAGGGAATAGAGTAAAATGTTTAGTGAGATGAGAGAAATAAACCCACCAACCTAGAATTCTGTATCCTGTGAAATTATCCTTCAAAAGTGAAAGAGAAATAATTTCTCAGACAAACAAAATTGGAGAGAATTCATTGCCAGTAGACCTGCTTAGCAAGAAATGTTAAAAGCAGTTCTTCAGAGGAAAGGAAATGTTAATAAAGTCAGAAACTCAGATCTACAGAATAAGAAGGAAGAGCACTGGAGAATAAGTAAAGGTAAAATTAAAACTTATTTTTCTTATTCTTAGTTCTAACAAGTAACAGTTTAAAATAATAATAGCATGTATTCTACTGTATATACTTATGTGTAAGTGAAATGAATGACAACATGATATAAGGGATGGGAGGTAGGAATTAGGAATATTTTGTTATTATAAGGTATGTATACTACTTGTGAAATAGTATAGTGTTATTTGAAAGCTGACTTGGATTAGTTGTAAACGTATATTGCAAACTCTAGGGCACCACTAAAAAAAAACGTTAAAAAAGAAGTACAATTGACATACTCAGAAAAGAAAGAAAACAGAATCATATAAAATGCTCATTTAAAACTACAAGAGGCAGAAAAAAGTGTGGAAGACAAAAACAAGGACAAATAACAAGGGCAATAAATAGAAAATACTAACAAATATGGAGATATTAATCCAACTATATCAATTATCACCTTAAGCATCAATGGTTTAAATACATTAATTGAAAGACAGAGATTGTCAGAGTGGATCCAAAAACAAGACCCAACTACATGTTGTCTATTGGAAACACACATATAGATTAAAAGTAAAGGGATGGAGAAAGATGTATCATGGTAACATCAATCAAAAGAAAGCAGGTGTGTCATCAAAAAACAAAAGTGTTTTGATGTTTGATGTGTTTTAAGGACACCCCTGCCCTGCTTTCTTTTGACTGGTGTTACCATGATATATCTTTCTCCACCCTTTTACTTTTAAACAAAAAGACAACAAATAAGTCTTGGTGAAGATGTGGAGAAAAGGTAAATCTTGTGCACTGTTGGTGGGACTGTAAACTGGTGCAGCCACTATAGAAAACAGTATAGAAGTTCCTCAAAAAGTTAAAAATAGAACTGCCAAAAGATCCAACAATTTCACTTCTGGGTATTTACCCAAAGAAAACAAAAACACTAATTTGAATATACATACATACATAACAATCTTCATTGCAGCATTATTTACAACAGGAAAATATGGAAGCAACCTAGGTGTCCATCAATAGACAAGTGGGTAAAAAGATGTGGTTATGTATATAAAACGAAATATTATTTGGTCACTAAAAAAATGAAATCCTGCCATTTGTGACAACATGGATGAATCTAAAGGATATTATACTAAGTAAAATAAGTCAGAGACAAATACCACACAATCTCACATTTGGAATCTAAAAAACAAACAAAATGAAACAGACTCACAGACACAAAGAACAAATAGGTGGCTGCCAAAAGAGGGGGGTGGTGGAGTGGATAATATTGGTGAAGGGGATTCAGAGGTACAAACCTCCAGTTATATAATATAAGTCATGGGGTTGTAATATACATCATAAGGAGTAGGGTCAATAATACTGAAAGTTGTACAGGAATAGATGGTTACTAAACTTACCATGAGGATCATTTCACAATGTATACAAATGTCAAATCATTATGCAGAACACCTGAAACTAACATAATATTGTATGTAACCTATATTTATTTTTTAAAAAGTAAATGAATTGACAGATGGGTAGACGGACAGATGGATGGATAGATATGGATTAAAGCAGAGTGAAACATTAATGGGAGAATATAGGAGGCGGGCATATGAATATTCACGCTACAGTCTTTAACTTCTCTGGTGTTTGAAATTTTTGTAATAATATTTGGGGAAAAGTTTTATAAATACTTCAAAAAAGTTATAATTTTTGGAACTGACTGATGAGTACATGGGGGCTTTTTATACCATTCTCTTTACATCTGCATATATTTGGATATTTCCACAATAAAATTTAAAAACTTTAAAAACAAGTTAACAGGCTAAAAAAAAAGTAAGAATGGGTATATTAATTTCAGACAAAGCAGATTTCAGAGTGAGGTAAGTTATCAGGGATAACAAAGGGCATTACATAATGATAAAGGCATCAGTACTCCAAAGATGACATAACAACCCTTAATGTGTATACACCTAACAACACAGCATCAAAATATGAGGTAAACTCATTATTTAAATTTACAATTCTTTGACCCAAAATGTGGTTGAATACTTATTCATACTGTTTCATTTTTAAATTTTTATTTATGTCTGTATGTCCAATTTTTATTTTTTATTGTGACATATATCAAAAGTATGTGTATGTATAATTTAAATCATCATAATAATACAGTAAACACTAATTTTTTAGCTTATGACAAAATATGAGGTAAAAACTGATAGAACTGCAAAAAGAAATAGATTTGAATCTATTATTATAGTTGGACACTTTAACACCCATCTATCAGAAATGGACAGATCCAACAGCCATAAAATCAGTAAGGACATAGCTGAACTAAACTGAACTACAAATCAACTGAATATAATTGATATTTACAGACTACTTTATCCAACAACAGCATATTACACATTCTTCTCAAGCTCACGTGGAACGTCCGCCAAGATAGACCACATTCTGGATCATAAAACACACCTTAACAAACTTAAAAGAATAGAAATCATACAGTGAACATCTGCTCTCAGATCACAATGGAATTAAACTAGAAATCAATAACAGCAAGATAGCTGGAAAATTACTTAAAATATCTGGAGATTAAACAATACAATTCTAAACACATGGGTCAAAAAAGAAATCTGAAGAGAAATTTTAAAAATATTTTGAAATATTTTTAAAATGAAAATACAACTTATCAAATGAAATACAACTTATCAAAATTTGTAGGATGCATCAAAAACAGTGCTTAAAGAAAAATTAATAGCACTGAATGTTTTAGAGTTGAATTTGAATACAATATTAGAGTTGAAAATTGAATATTAGAGAAGATCTAAAATCAATAATCTAAGCTTCCACCTTAGGAATCTAGAAGAGCAAATTAAACCCAAAGCAAGCAGAAGAAAAGAAATAATAAGAACTAGAGAAAAAAAAAAATCAATGAAATCGAAAATAAGAATTCAATAGAGAAAATCAACAAAACCAAAAGCTGGTTCTTTGAAAAGATAAATAAAATCGATAAGCCTCTAGCCAGGCTAAGAAAACAAGGGAGAAGACACAAATTACCAAAATCAGAAATGAAACAGGTGACAACAGTACAGATCACACAGACATTAGAATAAAGAAATACTATGAACAGCTTTATGCCTGCAAATTTGATAACCTAGATGAAATGGACCAATTCCTGGAAAGACATAATCTCCCAAAACTCACACAAGAAGAAATAACCTAAATAGGCTTATTATTAAAGAAATTAAATCAATAATTAATAATCTTCCCAAACAGAAAGCACCAGGCCCAGATGGGTTCACTGGTGAATTCTACAGAACACATAAGAACAAAATTATACCAATTTTCTGTAATCTCTTCCAGAATACAGAAGCAGAAAGAATATTTCTTAACTCATTATGTGAGGCCAGCATTACCTTAATAACAAAAATGGACCAAGACCTTGTAAGAAAATTACAAACCAATTTCTCTCATTAATACAGATTTAAAAATCCTCAACAAAATACTAGCAAATGGAATCCAACAATGTAAACAGAATTATACATCATAACCAAATGGGATTTATTCCAGGTATGCAAGGCTGGTTTGTCATTTGAAAATTATTAACATAATCCATCATATCAACATGCTAAAGAAAAAAAAACACTTGATCATATCAATAGATGCAGAAAAAAGCATTTGACAAAATCCAACACCCATTCCCAATAAAAACTCTCAGGAAACTAGGAATAGAAGGGAACTTCCTTAATGTGATAAACAACATCTGCAAAAAACCTACAGCTAACACAAAACTTAATGATAAGAAACTCAAAGCTTTCCTGGTAAGATCAGGAACAATGCAAGGATGCCCCTCTCACTACTGCTTTTCAACATTACACTGGAAATCCCAGCTATTGTGATAAGACAGCAAAAAGGAAAAAAAAGGTATACAGATTGGGAAGGAAGAAATAAAACGGTCTTTGTTCACAGATGACAAGATCGTCTATGTAGAAAATCCTAAAGAATCAACAAAAAACTCCTGGAACTAATAAGCAGTGATAATAAGGTTTCAGGATACAAGGTTAATAAACAAAAGTCAGTCACTTTCCTACATACCAGTAATGAACAAGTGGAATTTGAAATTAAAAATACATTACCATTGGGCTTCCCTGGTGACGCAGTGGTTGAGAATCTGCCTGCCAATGCAGGGGACACGGGTTTGAGCCCTGGTCTGGGAAGATCCCACATGCCGTGGAGCAACTGGGCCCGTGAGCCACAATTACTGAGCCTGCGCGTCTGGAGCCTGTGCTCCGCAACGAGAGAGGCACAATAGTGAGAGGCCCGCGTACCGTGATGAAGAGTGGCCCCCGCCTGCCACAACTAGAGAAAGCCCTCGCGCAGAAATGAAGACCCAACACAGCAATCAATCAATCAATCAATCAATCAATAAATACATTACCATTTACAATAGCACCTCCCCAAATGAAATACTTAGGTATAAATCTAACAAAATATGTACAAGATCTATATGAGGAAAACTACAAAATTCTGATGAAAAAAATGTCAAAAAAGTACTAGAGAGATATTACATATTCATAGATAGGAAGAGTCAATATCACCAAGATACCAGTTCCTCCCACCTTGATTTACAGATTCAATGCAATCCCAATCAAAATCCCAGCAACTTATTTTGTAGATATCAACAAACTGATTCTAAAGTTTATATGGAGAGGCAAAAGACCCAGAATGGCCAATACAATATTGAAATAAAAGAACAAAGCTGAAGAACTGACACCATCTGACTTCAAGAATTATTACGAAGTTACAGTAATCAAGACACTGTGGTATTGGGGAAAGAACAAATAGATTAATGGAACAGAATAGAGAGCCTAGAAACGGACCCACATAAATACAACCAAATGATCTTTGACAAAGGAGTAAAGGCAATAAAATGTAGCAAAGTTAGTCTTCAAGAAATGATGCTGGAACAACTGGATATCTACATGTAAAAAAAAAAAAAAAAAATCAATCTACACACAGACCTTACACCCTTAACAAAAATTAACTCAAAATGGATCACAGACCTAAATGAAAAACAGAAAACTATGAGACTCCTAGAAGATAACACAGGAGAAAACCTAGATGACCTTGTGCATGGCAATGAATTGTTGGGTACAACACCAAAAGCATGATCCATGAAAGAAATAATTAGTAAGCTAGACTTCATTAAAATGAAAAATTTCTGGTCTGCTAAAGACAATGTCATTAGAATGAGATGACCAGACTAGGAGAAAATATTGGTAAAAGACACATCTGATAAAGGACTGCTATCCAAAATTATAAAAGAAACTCTTAAAACTCCACAATAAGAAAAAACCCTCAACAATAAGAAAATGAACAACCAAATTAAAAAACAGGTGAGAAACCTTACTAGACACCTCACCAAAGAAGATACAGAGATGGCAAGCAAGCATAAGATGTTCAACATCATCTGTCATTAAGGGAGTGCAAGTTAATATGACAAGATATCACTACACACCTGTAAGAATGACTCCCACACCAAAAAAAAAGAGAGAGAGAGAGAGAGACAATATCACATGCTGGGGAGGATGAGGTAGAGCAACCGGAATCCTCATTCCTTGCTGGTAGAAATGCTACCTTGGAAGACAGTTTGGCAGTTGCATACAAACTAAACATACTCATACCATATGATCCAGTAATCACCCTTGGTATTTACCCAAATGAACTGAAAACTTATGTCCACACAAAAACTTACATACAGATGTTTATATATAGCAGCTTTATTCGTAATTGCCAAAACTTGGAAGTGGCTAAGATGCCCTTTGGTAGGTGAGTGGATAAACTGTGGTACATCCAGACAAAGGAATTATTATTCAGTGCTAAAAAGAAACGAGCTATCAAGCTATGAAAAGACATGGAGGAAACTTAAATGTATATTACTAAGTGAAAGAAGCCAATCTAAAAAGGCCACATACTGTATGATTCCAACTGTATAACATCTGGAAAAGGCAAAACTATGGAGACAGCAAAAAGATTAGTAGTTGCCAGTGGTTAGGAAGGAGGGAGGGAGGGATGAATAGGCAGAGCACAGAGAATTTTTAGGGCAGTGAAACTATTCTGTAACATACTGCAATGGTAATACACATCATTATCTATCTGTCAAAATCCACAGAATGTACAATACCAAGAGTGAAATCTAAAGTAAACTATGAGGACTTCCCTGGTGGTCCAGTGGGTAAGACTCTGCACTCCCAATGCAGAGGGCCTGGGTTAGATCCCTGGTCGGGGAACTAGATCCCACATGCATGCTGCAACTAAGAGTCCACATGCTACAACTAAGAAGTCCACATGCCGCAACCAAGAGTCCGAATGCTGCAATGGAGATCCTGCGCGCCGCAACAAAGACCCCCCTGGCGCTACATGCATGCATGCATGAATGAATATATTTTTAAAAAGAGCAGTGGCTGAAACCAGCAATGATCATTTTATTTATAAATAAATAAATAAATAACTATGGATTTTGGGTGACAATGATGTGTCAGTGTAGGTTTATCAGCTGTAACAAATGCATCACTCTGGTATTGGATGTTGATAGTTGGTCGGGGGTCATGCACGTTGGGAACAGGGAGTATACTGGAATTCTCTGTACTTTCCACTCAATTTGGAGGTGAACCTAAAGCTGCTCCAAAAATAAAGTTTATGAGGATATGGGGAGGGGGTGGGGTGAGATGTGACAGGGTAAGAGAGTGTCATGGACATATATACACTACCAAATGTAAAATAGATAACTAGTGGGAAGCAGCCGCATAGCACAGGGAGATCAGCTCGGTGCTTTGTGACCACCTAGAGGGGTGGGATGGGGAGGGTGGGAGGGAGGGAGATGCAAGAGGGAAGAGAAATGGGAACATATTGTATATGTATAACTGATTCACTTTGTTATAAAGCAGAAGCTAACACACCATTGTAAGGCAATTATACTTCAATAAAGATGTTTAAAAAAAAATTAATAAATAAAGTTTATTAGTTAAATAAAATACATATGAAAGAAAAAATACTAATTTTCTAACTTTTCAAGTATTAATAGCTATTGCCTTTAGAAGCCTGGAGAAAAAAGGGTGGTAACAATTTTTACAAAGAAGAAAACCATATATTCACAATTTTTGAAGTTAAAAAAGGCTCCCTTAAAACTGCTTAAGTGAATTAATCCCTGCCATGTTTTGTCAGTGGGCACTTATGACTCTAATGGGAATGGTGACCATGTAAACTTCTAGAAAGTGTGTAATTTCAGTGGCAGGTATCTCCTGAACATGACCTCTCTATATATTTAAAAGGTTAATAGGGACTTTCTTGGTGGTCCAGTGGCTAAGACTGTGCTCCCAATGCAGGGGGCCTGGGTTCAATCCCTGGGTCAGGGAACTAGATTCCACATGCCGCAGCTAAGACCCAGCACAGCCAAATAAATAAATAAATATTTTTTAAAAATAATAAAGGTTAACAGACCTGCTTGGAGAGGCCTAGTAGTAATTACAAATGGTAAGTCAGGCCAAAACACTGGCCACCAATGGCCTGCCTCTGAACCATAGCCCTTGGGTTACCATATCCCTAGGTTCAGCCCTCTGTGACCTGGAATTCAGCTCTGGCTTCTTCCTGTGATACAGTCTGACCCCACGTGGGCTCAGCCCATAGCCAAGTACCTTTTTGCCCTACCACCTTCTGCCCAGTAACCATGTGGCTCTGGATCAGTGGATATTCCAAATCTCAACAGCCCTAGGTCCCTCAATGTTACAATCAGCTCCTGAAGATTTTGATGCCCTGAATTTTTAAATGATGTTGAAGTCACCATAACACAACTCTGAACTGAATCTCTTTTTAAAGTTAAAATGCTCAAGAATGATTTGATACTTTAAAGGGAAAAAAGTCTGTCCTAAGGGGTATAATCACCACCACCATTCTCTGAACACTGGCAATGCCCTTGAGAGGCACTGGAAGTGCGTTAGTGAAGATAGCAAATAGGTAATACAAAGAGACAGCTTTGGAGCCACACCAAAACAAAAACAAAAACAAAATCCATACACACCAAAAACAAAACAAAACAAAACCCCACAAAAAACCTGAGTTAGATTACTGGCTCTGTCTTAGGAATCTTGAAGAAGCTACTTAACCTCTCTGTACCTCAGTTTTCCTCATTTGTATAAAGGAGGAAATGACAATGCCAACTTAGTAAGGATGTTATAAGAATTCAAAGTAACAGTTTTGCAAAGTCCCATCTTTACCCTTGATGTGATACATGGGAAGACAAAATGGGGGAGAAAAAGTAGACCTTATCATATATCTAAAGAAATTATCCAAAATCCCTGCTTTAATTATATAATCAAATGACTAACACTGGACCAGTCTCTTCACAAAAAAATGAGCATTTTCTTGGCAGCCACAGGAGTAATGTTTTATGACCCATGCCTACGACCCAATCCTACCCAGGAGATTTTACCCTTTTCCCTAGCAGACACTGGGGCACCTGACTATTTTTGCCTACCCAAGAAACAAGGAGGTCCAGAAGCTTTGGAGAGCCAACCCAGTTCAAGCCCAAAAGAGAAATAAACCTATGTCCAAGTCATGTCCAAGTCATGGCAGAAGAAAAAAAGGAAAAACAAAAACAAAAACAAAACCCAGCGGGTTAATAAAGGAAACTAGCAGAAGATTAAACTCCTGTTTTTCACTGAAAAGCAACTGCATAAAGACTAAAAACATGAATCTATACTGATTTAAAAAGTGTTGGAGGTGGGACTTCCCTTGTGGTGCAGTGGCTGAGAATCCGCCTGCCAATGCAGGAGACACGGGTTCGATCCCTGGGCTGGGAAGATCCCACATGCCGCAGAGCAACTAAGCCCATGTGCCACGGCTACTGAGCCTGCGCTCTAGAGCCCGTGAGCCACAACTACTGAGCCCGCGTGCTGCAACTACTGAGCCCAAGTGCTGCAATTACTGAAGCCCGCATGCCTAGAGCCCGTGCTCTGCAACAAGAGAAGCCACCGCAATGAGAAGCCTGCGCACTGCCACGAAGAGGAGCCCCCACTCACCGCAACTAGAGAAAGCCCACGCACAGCAACGAAGACCCAACGCGGCCAAAGAAACCCAAAAAAAAGTGTTGGAGGTATCCTACACAAACCCCACACTACACAGGAATAAGAAAGCATCTCTATTTCCACAGTGTTGGGTTTTCAAAGGCTTCCATCCTATGACATAACCCTTTATTCTTTGTTTTTTTTTTTGTTTTTTTTTTAAATTTATTTATTTATTTATGGCTGTGTTGGGTCTTCGTCTCTGTGCGAGGGCTTTCTCTAGTTGTGGCAAGCGGGGGCCACTCTTCATCGCAGTGCACAGGCCTCTCACTATCGCGGCCTCTCTTGTCGCGGAGCACAGGCTCCAGACGCGCAGGCTCAGTAATTGTGGCTCACGGGCCCAGTTGCTCCGCGGCATGTGGGATCTTCCCAGACCAGGGCTCGAACCCGTGTGCCCTGCATTGGCGGGCAGATTCTCAACCACTGCGCCACCAGGGAAGCCCCTAACCCTTTATTCTTAAAGCCTAGGAATGTCCCCTTCTACACAGTCTCATCAACTTAGAGCTCCAATTCGGCTCTGAGGTGAAGGTACAATTTTTTTTTTTTAATTTATTTATTTTTGGCTGTGTTGGGTCTTCGTTTCTGTGCGAGGGCTTTCTCTAGTTGCGGCAAGCGGGGGCCACTCTTCACTGCGGTGCACGGGCCTCTCACTGTCGCGGCCTCTCGTGTTGCGGAGCACAGGCTCGAGACGCGCAGGCTCAGTAGTTGTGGCTCACGGGACTAGTTGCTCCGCGGCATGTGGGATCTTCCCAGACCAGGGCTCGAACCCGTGTCCCCTGCATTAGCAGGCAGATTCTCAACCACTGCACCACCAGGGAAGCCCAAAGGTACGATTTTTAAAGGTAGGTATAGTGTAGCTTCTGTCCCAACCTCAGCCACTACCTGACTTTGTGATTGTTTAAGAATCATTTCTAGGGCTTCCCTGGTGGTGCAGTGGTTGAGAATCTGCCTGCTAATGCAGGGGACACGGGTTCAAGCCCTGGTCTGGGAAGATCCCACATGCCGCGGAGCAACTAGGCAGGCCCGTGAGCCACAACTACTGAGCCTGCGCATCTGGAGCCTGTGCTCCGCAACAAGAGAGGCCACGATAGTGAGAGGCCCGCGCACCGCGATGAAGAGTGGCCCCCGCTTGCCACAACTAGAGAAAGCCCTCGCACAGAAACGAAGACCCAACACAGCCAAAAATAAATAAATAAAATTTTTTTAAAAAAGAATCATTTCTTCTCTCTGAGCCTCAATGTTTCTTTTCTGTAAAATAAGGATAATACACAAAATAGTTTTTTGGGGCACTGTAACTGTTCTGTGTCCTGATTGTTCTGTATCCTAATTTTAAGAAATAAAAATAATAAATGAAAACAATAGGGATAATAACTTTCCCCTCACAGAATTGTCGTGAGAATTAAACTAAAACCTATGTCAAAAGGGCCTAGAGGGCTTCCCTGGTGGTGCAGTGTTTAAGAGTCTGCCTGCCAATGCAGGGCACACGGGTTTGAGCCCTGGTCCAGGAAGATCCCACATGTCGCAGAGCAACTAAGCCCATGCACCACAACTACTGAGCCTGCGCTCTAGAGCCCGAGCACCACAACTACTGAAGCCCATGCGCCACAACTACTGAGTCTGTGCTCTAGAGCCCGAGCACCGTAACTACTGAAGCCCATGTGCCACAACTACTTAAGCCCACGCGCCTAGAGCCCATGCTCCGCAACAAGAGAAGCCACCGCAATGAGAGGTCCGTGCACTGCAACGAACAGTGGCCCCTGCTGCTGCAAGTGAAGAAAAGCCTGCATGCAGCAACAAAGACCCAACACAGCCAAAAAATAAATTAAATTAAATTAGATTAAAGCGGGGGGGGGGGGGGGGGCGGGTAGAGCAGCAGTCCCCAACCTTTTTGGCACCAGGGACCGGTTTCCTGGAAGACAATTTTTCCACGGACCGGGGCGGGGGTGGGGGGGTGGAAATGGTTCAGGCGGTAATGCGACCGATGGGGAGTGATGGGCAGCGGCAGATGAAGCTTTGCTTGCTCGCCCGCCACTCACCTCCTGCTGTGCAGCCTGGTTCCTAACAGGCCGTGGACCGAGGGTTACGGACCCCTGGCCTAGAGTACAGCGCGTGGCTGGCTCATAGTAAACAACAGGCATTAATTCCCTACCCTTCCCCTTTGATATAGCCTTATCCTCCAGCGGGAGAGGAGGACATGATTTCTCCCTTCAGCAAAATTAACTCAACCAGTACCGTAACCAGGTCAGAAAACAGCAGGGCTGGACTCAGACACTAGATATATTTCCTGTCTTGTGTCTGAGCACTGACTCCAACTTACACTGCAACAGCTCGCTTTTGAGAGGCCACATTCTCACTCTCATAAGCTAGGTATCACACAGCTATTATTTTAAGAAGCCAAGATTAGCTCAGGGGTAGGCTGAGTAATGAGACACAAGTGCTTTGGGAAATCTGCTGGTTCCCAGTACAACTAATGAGTAATAACAACTGCATTCTGTCCAAGATATGGAAGACAACGCCAAGTGGCCAACAGGTCTTTGAAAAAGGCAGAGGACGTGATCAGAGGAAGAATATTTCTGTCCCATCCTACAGCATCTGCTTTGAAAATTTACATTTTATATAATCATTATTAAAGGTCATTTGTGGTGTTTCATTTTTGTTCAGTTTCACTGAAGATTATAATCACTAGAAAAACTATACAATGTGGTAACAAGGAAGGGCTTTGGAATCATTAGCAATAGTTTAAGTCCCAGCTCTGCTACTTCCTTGCTATGTGACAAATGACAAGTCATAACCTCTCCGAGCCTCAGATTTCTCCCCTACAATGTTTTTTCAAAGTTCAGATTGTCCCTTCAGTGGGTTTTAAAATCAATTTAGTGGCTTGTAAATAATATTTTTTAAGTAAAAAAAAAAAAATCAGATGACTACATGTTATAAGGACAAGTACTATACCATGAAAGTATGGTTTCAGATATAGATATTGATACATAGATATATATACAAATACATGTATAATGGATTACAATATAAAATATCTTTCTTACAGAGGATAATGGTCAAAACAATTTGAACGCAAATGACTTATAAAATGAAACTATCAAGTGTGTAATGTTATGTTCGTTATTTTTCACAGTATTTTAAAAAATCAAATAATATGGGATAAATGTTAGCAATTAACCCTACTAGAGTCAGAATATCTGAATACAACCTTATTTAAGAATACTGGGAAGGGGGGACTTTCCTTGTGGTCCAGTGGTAAAGAATCCGCCTTACAATGCAGGGGGCGTGGGTTCGATCCCTGGTCAGGGAACTAAGATCCCACATGCCGCGGGGCAACTAAGCCTGCAGGCTGCAACTACTGAGCTCGTGCGCCTCAACTAGAGAGCCTGCATGCTGCAAACTACAGAGCCCACGCACCCTGGGGCCTGCGCGCCACAACTAGAGAAGAGAAAACCTGCACACCACAACTAGAGAGAAGCCCGCGTACCACAAAGAAGAGCCTGCACACTGCAACGGAAGATCTCGCATGCCTCAACGAAGATCCCACATGCCGCAACTAAGACCTGATGCAGCCATACATACATACATAAATAATCTTTAAAAAAAAAAAAAAAAGAATACTGGCAAACGGACTTCCCTGGTAGTCCAGTGGTAAAGAATCCGCCTTCCAACGCAGGGGACGCGGGTTCGATCCCTGGTTGAGGAACTAAGATCCCACATGCCACGGGGCAGCTAAGCCTGCGTGCCACAACTACTGAGCCAGCGCGCCTCAACTAGAAAGAGAAAATAGAAGGAAGCCCGCACGCCACAGTGAAGAGTCCACGCACCTCAACAAATATCCTGCATGCCGCAACTAAGACCCGACACAGCCAAAAAATAAAAAGAATACTAGGAAAGTTCCTCTTTACTTGTCAATTTCAGATTCCCATCAGTATGCCCTTAAGTATATCATATAAATGAAACAGCCATCATCAACTGCCAAGAACACGTCCTTCAAAGTTACTGACACAGAAAGATCAGGTCTAATTAAGAACTGAATTTTAGCCTAAATTAATACAGAAAACCAGCATACAAAACCCTATCCACACAACAGTGATGTTGTGAAAACAACAAGAGACTCCTGTTGAATGAGCCCTCTTTGATGTGGAAAGAGCAATGAAACCAATGGTTGTGCCAGCATTCTTGTAAAAGAAGTATCATTCTGCTAGGACACCTAGAGCTGGCCACTAACATGTGAAAGCCTTGGCAAAGTCTCCAGCTTGGGAAGGACTCCAGTTAAAGGTAGTGTCAGGGGAATTCACTGGCAGTCCAGTGGTTAGGACTCTGTGCTTCCACTGTAGGGGGCACGGGAACTAAGATCCCGCATGCCTCCCAGAGCAGCCCAAAATAAATAAATAAATTTAATTTAATTTAATTTAAAAAAAAAAAGGTAGTGTCAGGAGGACTCTTCTGCTTAAAACCTTCCAATCTCCTACCTTTGGGGAAAAATCCAAATTTCTTATCACAGCTCACAAGGCCCTACATGATAGGATCCCATCCTACCTCTCCAACATTATCTCCTACCTGCATTCACTCCACTTTAGCCATGCTACTCTTTCTGCTCCTCAAACACACCAAACTCAATCCTATCTTAGAACTGATATCTCGTTCTCGTTGCTCAGATCACACTTCTTTTAGCTCTTTATCCTCTAGGATTCTTCTTGTCATCGTTTGGCTCTCAGCTTGTATATTTTACTTCCTCAGAGAAGCATTCCTGGGTATTTCCTCATTTAAGGAGTCCCTCATCCAAATCTACCCCCAAGGCATTGTCCATCATCACATTACCCTATTTTATTTTCCTCATAGCATGGTTTCCTGTTTTACTTTATATTACTTTGTAAACTTATTTTTCTGTCTCCTCACTAGCATGCAAGATCCATAAGAATCTGTTCTGGTTTATTCTTGACTCACCATAGCACCTAGAACAGTATCATTCATATATGTAGGAGGAACATCGATGCATTCGTTCTAGTGCATTCATTTAACTGCACTTTCAAAATAACCTAAGAAAGAGAATTTATATACATACACAGGAATATCTGTGAACTGAGTTCAACAAGGGGTTGTTCAGCTAAAGATCTATAACGTGCAAAGCTTTCCTCTGAGTATCCACTCATGAACCATCTCTATCACAGGGCTATAGCTCCTGATGCCTAATGAAAGAATCTCTGATTTGGAATCAATGCTTAGCCTTAATCTCCTGCTTCCAAACCCACTGATCATCACCTCACTATGGAGTTTGCATAATGGCTCTGGAGCCAAAAGAGACAAGGGTTCAAATCTCAGTTGTATCTTTTACATGCTGTGAGGTCCTGAACAAGTTATCTATTAAATGAATATAACAATACTTATCTCAGAGTTGTTTTGAAAGTTAAACAATGTATATAAAACATCTGTCACAGTGTCTTGCCTATAATAAAAATCCAATAAAATTAGCTATTATTCTATTATTATTCATTAATTCACTTTTTTTTCCAACTAATTTTTATTGATGTCTACTTCCTAAACAAGAGGTACAGGCACAATTCAAAAGGAATTTACTACAGTCCTTGCCCAGGAAGAGCTCACAGTGTAATAGGAAAAGATAAACCCATAAAAAATAAATAGAGAAGAATTATGTTTTAAGTCTCATCCAAGACGGCTGAAAAGAATCTGCCCTTCTCTAGCAAATCTGATATTAGGGCCTAGTTAGTCTCTAAAGTTAAAAGGCATACCAAAACCCTTCCAACTGATAAAATGGAATAGCTTTTAAGATGGGTCAGAACAGCTCTGTAAAGATGCCCTCACAAGATTACAAGAAGAATGGTCAAGAATGATTGTCTTAATAGCCAAAAGGTGTGAGCAACTAAGTGTCCATCGACAGATGAAAGGATAAACAAAATGTGGTCTATATGTACAAAGGAACGGAATATTATTCAATCTTAAAAAGGAAGGAAATTCTGACACATGCTACAACATGAATGACCCTAGAGGACATTAAGCTAAGTGAAGTAACCCAGTCACAAAAAGACAAGTACTGTATGATTCTACTTCTATGAGGTATCTTGAATAGTCAAATTCATAGAGACAGAAAGAATGGTGGTTGCCAGGGGCTGGGGGAGGAAGGAATAAGAAGTTAATGTTAGGTACAGAGTTTCAGTTTGGGGAAATAAAAATATTCTGGAGATAGGTAGTGGGGATGATTATACAACAATGTGAATGTACCTAATGCTACAGACTACAGACGTTAAAATGGTAAATTTTACTTTACGTATATTTTACCACAATTTAAAGAAAAAAAGGAATGATTGTTCTGTAGTTTACAGAAAAGAGAGGGTGTGCATCCCTTCTTTTCTGACTTTGATCATTGTTATATCCCATAGCATATCAACCCAGCTTCTCCAGGTTAAGACAAGAGAAAAATTCCTGGGCAGTCCCCATATGCAGGATGCTGTGTAACATCTAAGAAATTACAAATACTTAAACATCCAAACCCAGAATTTACAGCAAAATAGACAGGCGCTATACACTGACCATGGATTTATTTCCACAAGTGTAAGAGAGGCAGAAAATGAACCAAAGTATTTATATGTCTAAACACCACTTTAGGATTATATAAGCTAATTCCTTTATTGCTTCAAATTTTTAAAAAACAGTGTTAATTTGCGTTAAACAAAGCAACTTTCATATACTAAACAAAAATGTCACAACCGACAGTCCAAATAATGGCCTCATTTCCTAGTGGCCCAGAAAGACAGGAAATAATCCCAAGGACCCTAGTTCAGACAGACTAGAGAGAGTAGACTGTGGCTATCTTGCATAAAGGCTATGTCACAGTTCAATGGGATCCTATACTTTGGTAGCTTCCCCCCAGCAGTCCCCTATGTGACTAAGGACTAGGATAAGAGTGACAGCTTCACAAAGGCGATAAGAGATAAAGCTTCTTCCTAGCACATTCAAAGACTCCAGAATCCAAAACTTAACTTCTCTGCTGTCCATCCGTCCAATTTTCATTAAGAGCAATTTGTAGCATCTAGGAAGCTTCAAAGTCAAATGCTACCTTTATTTTTACCTTATCAAACCCACAAAATCACGGCCAGGGTGTGGTCTGGACATGGGCCTTGGTTAAGATCACAAAAATTCTCAAATCAAATAATTGGGTTAAGTTAGAGCAAAGTTCATCAACAATAAGATGACAGAATTCAGGCAAAGTCAGCTTCCTTCTTGCATTTCAGGAAGGCTAGCATTGCTCCTAATACTAGTACATAGGTGTAAGTAACCTCTGAGTGGGTAATGCCACCAAACAAAAGCAACACCTTCAAAGTCTCTCTCAGTGACTAGAGGCAGCCAGACACTCAAACTGCCAGTCCTGAATTACGGCCTCTGAATGGTGAGGGCTTCACATTTCACTGATCAGGGCACAGCCCAATCAGAAGACAAACCCCTGCACTGCCAGGGACCAGCAAATCCGCTTTCTTCCAGTGTGCACATGACTGAATGTGCTTCTGTCCATCATCTGGGTCATATATAGTTCAATGCGAGCTGAGCAGACAGGGCTGCAAGGAAATCTGGCGCGGTTCAATACCTCATCTAGTCTGGGTTCCAGTATCTAATTTTTTTTTACTGACAAACTCATTTCTCTACCGGGACAGGATGCTGTGCTGGCTGGGAGTTCCATTTCTACAGCAAGAATCCTATCTGGAAACAGAGAAGTTGTCCTCTAAGCCACAGCAGCTCGAACTTTTTTGATTGTTGTTGCTGCTTTCTCCCATCACCCCCACCCCCTTTTGACAAAGATCCAACTGTAAAAAGTCTTACGTAACAGTTCAGGACTACTTCGGTTCTTTTACTGGGTAAGCACTTTCAATTTTTTTTTTTTTTTTTTTTAACTAAAAACCATTTTAACATTGAATCTGTTGAGAGGCTTGACTAAAATCTTTTAAGTAATTTGTGTGGTGAAATACTGTCAGTGGATTTTTTAGTCTCATTTCTGCACGTGCTCCTTTGTTCTCAGAACAGAAGCTTTTTATACACACCCCATAACGCAGCTGAAGAGAGTTATGAAGTCAGTTATTATAAGGAACACAAAGGTTGCTTTGCATTCTTTGCCTTTAGATAATTAATTTTGTATTTGTTTTCTTAAAACGAAGTATTAAAGAAGAGAGAAAGTGAATAAACAAAAGAATAAACTGTTGGAGAATCTAGCGAAGTTTGAAGTTTTTACCACCTTTTTTCTATCTGTAGTTTTGTGTGGCCAAACACTTGTGCTGCCTGGGGCGGTGGGGGTAGAGGCAAGCGTAGACAGAGAGGAACTAAGCCAGACATGGACAAAGGCATGAGCCAAAACCAGACAGTCCTGGCCGTTCGATAGGCCAGCAGTGGGTGAGACAGGTCAGCCAGCTGCAGGGGCGGGAGAGGGGGGAAAGGGGCATGGATGTGTGAGGTGCTCATGCGTGCGATCGTGACTAGATTCTGAAACTGCCAGCCATTTTCCCAGCTATGCTTTGTGCAATCTAAAGGAATGCATCTCCTCTGAAGCAGTCTTGCCAGAGCCCAGTGATAGCGAGGAGTGTGATAAATACCACAACATATGTAATCAGAAAATACTGGGATCTGGGGTGGGCAAAAGGGAATGCAGAGGGTGTGGAAATTTTTTAGTGATCTGGAATGTGTTGAGTGACAGGAAGTGCCCCAAGCTCTCCCCCCCCTCAACTCTTCTCAGTCGCGCCTGCTTTTGTCTAACTCTTGTAATCTACACACTACTGCTTACAAAGCTGTCTGAGTTTAAGACAAAAAGAAACATAAAAGGCTCTCCCCTTCCACAGTACCTGCAATATGGAAGGAATGTAAAAAGCATGGCCCTTTAAGCCTGTGGACATTTTTTCAGGTATACAGGAGAAAGATAATATAACAATTTTCTAAGGATAATGAGAATTATGAATTATAGTCAAGCTTCCAAATCTAATTTTTAAAATCCTGATTCTGCTATACTTACAAATGCTTAAGTTGGTTCCTAATTTGAAGGAGGCTTGTTTGTTTGGTTAATACATCGCATTTTAAGTTGTTTCTATTTTCTCTGTATAAATTTGTGCTTTGGGAGGAAAAAAATGCAAATAAGTAGGATGCTCTGAAAAAAAGGAGATTTTTCCCTTCAATGGTTGGAAAGCATTTTAAAGGGTTGGTTTCTTGGAAAAAGCAGCTCCCTCTCTCTCATTTTTGCATGTATGCTATAAAGATAACTTTATGCCATTATAAATGTAAGGTAGAAAACTTTTGACAGAAAAAAATAGTGTTCTAAGCGAAAAACAACTTAGCATTTTCCCAAACTTCCATATTATCAACAGAAACACTAAAACTTAAGAGAAAAGTAGCCAAATAGCTGAATGGCTAAGTCTACTTTTGGAAGATGAAATGGAAAATTAAGTGTGAATAAAATGATACTTGGGAATGTTTCTACCTCCTACTACAAAAGATGTTAGTGGTCAGCCCAGGAGTTAATCTTTCCTAGTGTGGCTCTGAGCCTTCATGCCGAGCAGACGTTATTCACATGACGATTCGAAAAGTCCATTCATATATCTCACTACCTGGATTTGAATAGAAACCAGACAGCAATTCTTTAGTTCCAGCCACCATTCGCCCCACTGGACAATAGCGATTTGTTAGCACAGAGTCACAGGCTGTGGGACACAAAGCTTGGAGCTGCAGAAAGATGGGGGATTCAGAGAACAGGAAATTACAGGCCCGATGCACTCCTGGCAGCTCTAAGAATACAAAAAAAAAAAAAAAAAAGGCAACACAGTGATGCCATGTTTAAGAGCTACTTCTAGCATTTTTAACCACCTCCAATGTCATAAAAGCTCTATTGTTGGAGTATATAAAGTCACGAGTTCCATGTGCTCTCTTTTCTCACTACAGCGAACTTCATTCAATGCCTTGGCATAGTCAGAAAAATCAAAAGCACCCAGAGTCGATTAGTGGTGAGCTCTGATAGAAAGGAGAGGAGCATTTTACAACTAAAATGACAGAGAAAAATATGCTACTTAATAACATATAATAAAATTAATATATTTTATAATAAAATTAATATATTTTACAAATTATTTCATAAGGCCAGACAATCAAAACGAAATCAAATCTATCAAGACTCCAGGGAAATGAATTTTTCTTCAAAATATCATATGAAATCTACTATTTAATTCCATCAAAAGTTTCTTCAGAAGACACATATCAATTTAAAAATGAATCTTACACAGAACATTTCTGAGTTCTGGGTTGTACTTTCCAAAACAAAGAACTAAAATCAAAGCCCTAAGGATTTATTTTGAAATATTAGAAAGGAAAACTAAATTTTCTTTTGTTGGTTATCAAATTATTATAGCTCCCTGGCTAAATTTAGAAACTGTCTCTACTTCCCTCTCTTCAGAAATAAAAAATGAAATTAATGGACATTCTAGGTGAGGGGAGAGGGATAATTCTCCAGTCTCAATAAGCAGTGGAAAACAGTACATGGGTTCCTGTCCAGGCCCTCAAGCCTCAACCTGAGCATCAAGGGGCCAGAATGGTGTCCATTTCAACAGGAGTAGCCCCTGCACAAGAAAGCTGTAAATGGTTTTGTTCTTCTATGATCCATTAGCAAACACAAGTCCCAAATGATATCATACCTGAAATACTCATCAAATGAGATCATGAATAATCAAAAAGTGCTTTGGAAATATGAACTGTTCTACTCTATTTGGTCCTATGGCTTTAGGATAAACACATGCCAAATTTTATGTTGCTGGAAAACCAATCAGCAACTTTTAAACTACTAATTATTGGATTTCCTCAAATTCTATTACTCATCAAACACAAGAATCAATTACTACCTCAAACTGTGCTATAATCACATGTGGCTATTTTTATTTGAATTTAAATTAGTCAAAATTAAATAAAATTTAGAATTTGGTTCCACAGTTGCACTAGCTACATTTCAAGCACTCAACAGCCCCATGTAACTAGTGGTTATTATACTGGACAATGCAGAAACTGGACATTTCCAACTGCAGGAAGTTCTATTGGACAGTACTGATCAAGAGCATATTTATATCCAGAACACCTGTTTTCAACTGCACATCCAGCTAGACATGAAAGAAAGTGATCTCTAAGCAAAAAATACAATGACAAGACAAGGTAGCTAGCACTACGATACTTGAGAGATGTCTAAAAAGGCATTTTGAAAACAAAGGTTTCATTTTTTTCCTTGGTCTGTAATAAAGGTTATGAAGAATATTAAGACGGTAACGGCAGACAGGTAGCAGTGGCCAGAGTAATTAAAATGTTCCAGAATGGTATTCAGTGTTATGACTACATGTCAACCTCCAAATCTACCATCAAATAATCAGACATGATAAACATGAATATGAGGTCCTTCAATTTGGATGCATTCTCAACCCATCCTATGCCTGCTAGGCGCAAGAAACTGGGTCTTAGGGTCAAGTGGACATGGGTTGGAATCCTGGCTCTGCCACTTATTTACTATGTGATCCTGAATAAGTCACTTCCTCTCTTTGTCTCAGACTTCTCATGTATAAACCACAAATATTAATGCCTTCCTGACAGTCGTTTTAAGGTTCAAGGATCATATATATAAAAGATCTTGAACTGCTCCTGGCACATTGGAAAACACCTTGGAAATGTCAATTCTGTGAAAACACAGTAAGGGCTTGAGGTTCAATTCATTGTCTGAGACTCTTCCCAAACACAGAGAATGGAAATAGAAGGGTTCCAGGCTGATTTACAGCACAGGCCATTCTCTGTTTAAATTTTAATTAAAACAAACATGAAGATGAAAGCTGTCAACACTGCACAAAGAATCTCACAAAGTCTTAGAAACAGAAATATTAGATGAACTGATTGAATGAATATAGGAAAATTATCATTTGAAAAGTGAGGTGGAACATCAGATTTTAATATCATGAGGTGTATTTAATACTGATACTAATTTAATGCTATTACGTGTATAAGAATCATTTTCTTAAATTAAGAAATAATATTTCCTGGAGACTTTTTTGGAATAAGCTTTCTACTAATTCTTCTTGGTGATTAAAACAGAAACATGAAAATTCTAATATTACCTATGACTAAGAAATTAAAATAGCCTCCTGCAGGTATGGGAAAGAAAATTCATGTCTTTTAAAATCAAAGCCATACACTTGAAACTAACACAACATTGTAAATCAACTATACTCCAATAAAAATTTTTAAAAATAAAATAAAACCAAAGGCATAGAAGGAATTCCTAGGCAAGATCTGTACTACATCTGTACACTCATTTTAAAGTTGAAAGTAATCTAGCAGAAACTAGAAAAAGTAGGTGTTTCTTAATGATGATGCCAAATAACTGAAAAATGTTGAACATGCCACAAAATCTTTTCAGAGTACAAAAGGCAAGAGATTTTCCAAAGCAAACAGCAGAGCAACATATAGGGGAGATAACGTGGTACAGTGTAAAATCTGAAAAGGTAGGTTCATAATCCCAGAAACTGGCTGGATTAGATATGACATGAAATTTTAGCTCTGCCACTATCTACCTAGGCGATATTTAACAAAGTCACTTCCAAGTCTTTGTTACCAGTGGTGGTCCAAAAAACGTATCATACTGGAGGCTAAATGACAGCAATTTCGATTTGCAAGAGGGTATTCAAATACTTATCAAGCACAGTGCTAGACCCAGGTTGAATGATGAACAAAATAGATACAGAAGCTGCCCTCTTGGAGATGATAAGCTATTAACTGAGATAGCCATGGCTAGAGGCCATCTCATTTAAAAAATGGTAGGGATCTGAGTTCAGAAACTTTGAGAATGGACCCAATGATTTGGAGAAACTGCCGTGCCATCCTTCGAAGCTGAACTAACATAGTTCATAAGAATATGAAAGAAGGTACACCCTCAGCTCCGTTTGATTCAAGCAAAGAGAGATGCTAAACTACAAGACCTTAATGGATTTCAAGCCATTATGGAAACAAAATACTGGGTTGGCCAAAAAGTTCCTTCGGTTTTTTAAATAAAAATAAAAGACATTTTTCATTTTCACCAAGAACTTTATTGAACAACGTATTCACCGTTTTGTTCCACTACCTTCTGCCATTTTTCAGGCAACTTTGTAATTCCATCTTCCCAAAACTTTTTAATCTTTTTGAGCAAAGAACTGTTCCAGGTGCCTTTTACAGTCTTCCACGGAATTGAAGTTTTTTCCATTAAGAGAATTTTGTGGGATTTCCCTGGTGGCGCAGTGGTTAAGTCTCCGCACTCCCAATGCAGGGGCCCAGGTTCAATCTCTGGTCAGGGAACTAGATCCCACATGCGTGCCACAACGAAGAGTTCGCATGCCTCAACTAAGGAGCTGGCAAGCCACAACTAATGAGCCCGCCTGCCACAACTAAGACCCGGCGCAACCAAATAAATAAACATTTTTAAAAACAACAAATTTAAAAATTAAGAAAAAGAGAGAATTTTGTAAAGACCAAAATAAATGGAAATCCGAAGGTGCAATGTCTGGTGAATACGGCGGATGAATCAGAACTTCCCAGCCAGCTGTAACAGTTTTTGCCTGGTCATCAAAGAAACATGCGGTCTTGCGTTATCCTGATGGAAGATTATGCGTTTTCTGTTGACTAATTCCAGATGCTCTTCATCGGGTGCTGCTTTCAGTTGGTCTCATTGGGAGCAGTACTTGTTGGAATTCATCGTTTGGTTTTCCAGAAGGAGCTCATAATAGAGGACTCCCTTCCAATCCCACCATATACACAACATCACCTTCTTTGGATGAAGACCAGCCTTTGGTGTGGTTGGTGGTGGTTCATTTCGCTTGCCCCACAATCTCTTCTGTTCCACATTATTGTACACTATTCGCTTTTCATCACCCGTCACAACTGGTTTTAAAAACGGAATGTTTTTCTTATGTTTAAGTAGAGAATTGCATGTGGAAATATGGTCAAAAAGGGTTTTTTTGCTTAACTCATGTGGAACCCAAACATCAAAGCAATTGACATAACCAAGCTGGTGCAAATGGTTTTCAATGCTCGAATTGGATATTTTGAGTGTGTCAGCTATCTCCCGCGTGGTATAACGTTGATTGTTCTCAACTAATGTCTCAATTTGATCAACTTCAACTGGTCTACCCGACCGTGGAGCATCGTCCAGCGAGAAATCTCCAGCATAAAACTGCGCAAACCACTTCTAACACGTTCGATCAGTCACAGCACCTTCTCCACACAATGCACAAATTTTTTTGTGTTTCAGCTGCATTTTTACCTTTCCTGAAATAATAAAGCATAATATGCTGAAAATGTTGCTTTTTTCTTCCATCTTCAATATTAAAATAGCTACATAAAAATTCAATTTTGATAAGCTGTTTTTTTAAATGCACGCTGATACGAAAGCTGTCACAATACAATCTAACAAAATCGTTTCGAATGAGGTTAAAGACAACTAAGCGCTACTAGAACCATCTTACAGAAAAAACCGAACGAAATTTTTGGCCAACCCAACACCTTCAAACAAACATAGGGTGGTTTTGGTTTCACAGTGACCATTACTCAGATCTGTAGCGAACCACTATCTCATACAAAAATTCAGTCTCCTTTTGATAGGTGATGATTAAAAACAAGAAAATTTCTGGAGGAGAAAGAGTTAAGGGTGTCTGAACACTGAAAAACAATCCAGGAGCAGACCGTGATACATTGAAGCATTAGATGTGATACATATTTCCTTCACTCCCTTCCCTAAGACTAAATTCTTAGCACTTACCATTTCCTTTAATGGCGCATGCTATGACATCATGACCACACAGCTAGCTAGTACTCAACCCATGACTCAGCTAGCTCTTAGCAACCAAGAATATTTCAGACATGGATGATAAACATGAAAAGAAGGCAGGGCTAGGGCTAGAGTCACAACCGGGCTTCTGTAACAATTTATCGTACAAACTAGTACCATGTCTATGAGGTATCTAAATATTAACCTCTCTTCCGATTGGAATTTAGTCTTTGTTGTCAGAGGACTATATAAGAAGTTGCTGTTAACAATAAAGTATCTCCATATACCACAATGGCACAATGTTATCTCCACAGAATCTGAGGCTCCCAGTACCTAAATCCCAATCAAGAAATTCCCATTCTGGTTCCTTGACACTTACAGAACTTGGGTTTCCACACAGATTTTTTTTCCCCACCAGCAAGGACCCAATATCACGTGTATTTTGCTTTTCCTTTGTTCACTGAATATCAAAGTCAAGTGGAAAAGAGAGCTGGCAAATGTACTCCGAACAAATTAGACAGTTAAATCAAAAAGGAGGCTCCCAATCTGGTCATCTGTTACTATGACCTAGATTTTGTTAGAAGTATCTCCATTTGGCTTTCTAATAGCATTACATTTTATCAGGCTCACTTCTATGTATAATCCTATATTACTAGAACAGACAATCTCTTCTGCTTGGCCACTTAAAAGCTTCTAGGTATATAGTTCATTCTTTCAAAGGCTATCTGTTGAATGCTTAGTATATGCCAAGCATTGTTGTAGGCACTGAATATACAATAGCAAACAAGACAAAGGTCCTGTCCTTCAGCATCGTAGTCACAAAGATTGGAATCCAGTCTCAGCTTAAGCACTCACCGACTGCGTGACCCAAGACAAATCTGCCTCTCTGAACCTTAGATACCTCCTCTAGGAGAAAAAAGGGAAAATAATACTACTTCAAAGAACTGCTGTGAAAAATATGTTTGTCAGTGTCTAGCATAGTGCCTGGAATACCACAAATGTTTGACAAACATAGCTAAAGTTTTACAAATGGTGGATATTACTATTATCCATTCTGCTTTTATATCCATGTATATGAGAATCACTCTAGTTTTAAAAAAAAATAACAGGTTTCAAAGGCTTATGTATATCTAAAATATTTATTTCAGATATTAAGAGCTAAGCAGAGTAAGATCCACTAATGGATGAACTGCTACTTCTGATTATTGAAAAGTTTCTGGCTGTATATGCTAAACACAAGATAGCAAGAAAACTATGAGAAAAATACTGTGAGAAAAATACTTTGAAGTTGGGATGTTAATGGTGAAATGGATCACTGCACTCACACAGATTTCAAAAGGTAGAGCACTTTATCTCCAGCAGTATTACTATTTCAGTTTATTTAATCAGAAATTGTATAGAAGAAACGTAACTAAAATTTGGAGGGACTTCCCTGGTGGTGCAGTAGTTAAGAATCCGCCTGCCAATGCAGGGGACACGGGTTTGATCCCTGGTCCGGGAAGATCCCACGTGCCACGGAGCAACTAAGCCCGTGCGCCACAACTACTGAGCCTGTGTGCTGCAACTACTGAAGCCCGCGCGTGCCCTAGAGCCCCTGCTCCGCAAAAAGAGGAGCCACCCCAATGAGAAGCCTGCGCACCGCAATGAAGAGTAGCCCCCGCTCACCACAACTAGAGAAAGTCTGCGCGCAAGCAATGAAGACCCAACACAGCCAAAAAAAAAAAAAAAAAAAAAAAAAGATTTGGATTCTCAAGTCTACCATAGCCATCAAGCAGGGCAAAGAAAGTATGTCTTTCCCCTAAAGATCATTATGGAAGTCTCATAGAGAAAGAAATGTCTCTGAAAGAAAATTCCTGGTTGACTACAGTGATATACTTTATAAAATAACTTATTTTTTCATCTTATAAAAATAGTATGCTTACTGAAGATAGACTGAGAAGCACAAAAAATATGAAGACAAAAAGTTATTCATAATCTAAAAAAAAGTTATTCATCATCCCACTATCTAAAGATAACCACTGTCAATAAATTTCCCTCTAGTCTTGTTTTGTAGTTATCTATTAGTGATTTTTAAAATACCAGGAGTTTTTGTCATTATATTCGTAACACCTGATCTATATAGAAAATTTGAATTAAAAAAATGTAAAGAAAATTTGTCACCTATAACCCCACTTACAGAGAAAATTCTTATTAATATCTTGGTGTAGTTCATATACAATGGAATCAATTCTTTATATACAATTTTATATTCTAATTTGTTCCCTTTATAAGCATTTTTTAAAGTCTGTAAAAATGACTTTTTTTTAGATATCCAGGTGGTTTCCAGTTATTTTCTATTATAAATAATACTGTAGTGAACATATTTATACAGAAATCACTAACTACATTTCTGATAATTTTTTTAGTTTGACCAATTTACACTCCTACTAACAGGAACTGATAGCGCCTGTCTAACGCTAAGCTCATGAACACTGAGAATGTGCTATACATAATTAGCTGGTACCCAAATATAATAAAGTTTCCATTTCTTCAATAATGAAAAAAGAAGAGTTCTAAAGGAAAATTCAAAGTGAAATAAGGACAGGAAAATAGAAGAATCTCCCTAGTAAGATAAATTATACACCCTTGAAAATGATAAGTCAGTTGACAGAAATCTTGAAAACCTTCCAAAAGGATACAGGGAAGTTGAACATTAGGCTCCCCAAATCTCAGAAGTAAAAACAAATCAAATCAAATCACTCTATCTTGTAGATGTGTTCATTACTTGGAAACAATGACATGAATCAAGAATTAATCCCACCTTTGGGAGAAAAACAACATGGAAAACTGTGGTGATAAATTAAAATGCACAAAATCAGTATTTTCACATCTGAATTATTTTCAAATTTTAGGAGTGAGCAAAGAGCATTAACTATGGATATAAATTTTTGGTTTCCCAAATTTATAATAGAAATTACTATAAATTCTTTTTTTTTCCTTTTTTTGGCTGCGTTGGGTCTTCGTTGCTGCACACGGGCTTTCTTTAGTTGTGGTGAGCGGGGGCTACTCTTCCTTGCGGTGCACGGGCTTCTCATTGCGGTGGCTTCTCTTGTTGCGGAGCATGGGCTCTAGGCTTCAGTAGTTGCGGCACATGGGCCCTAGAGTGTGTGGGCTTCAGTATTGTGGCACGCTGGCTTAGTTGCTCGGCAGCATGTGGGATCTTCCCAGACCAGGAATCAAACCCGTGTCCCCTTCAATGGCAGGCAGATTCTTAACCACTGTGCCACCAGGGAAGTCCTATAAATTCTTACCAAGACAAGAAAATAACCAATAATATCACTTATTCAACAAAGCTTTACTGAATGACAACTTTGTTTCAGGTACTCTTATGTATAAGAAGAGATCCAAAGTCATTAAAAAGAGTTCTTTCCTCAAAAAGCTTGCCTTTAGTATGCTTCCCAATCTGGCCCTCTTACATCATGTAACATTTGCCCTGCCTAATTGCTGAAACATTAAATACTTCAGGCCATGACTAGAAAAAGGAAAACCTTTGAGGACACACACTGTACTGAATGATCAACTTAAAAATCAAAATTTCTTAAGAAAGAAAAAAAAAAAAGCCCAAAGTCAATAAAAACCAATTGAATAGATTCCACTTACATGGCCTCATACCAGCAAAAAGTAATGTTTACCCAAGTACCTACAGTCAAGAGGAATTCAAGCACTGACAGGAAGAAAAAAAACTCTTACTTCCCACAGAATAGCTAATAAAATTACTATCATTTTTCATTTCTTTGTAATTTTCCCTGTAAATCCTGCCTAATTTCAGTCTGACAAGACGGATCTCTCCTTAAGAGAAAATGACGCCCCAGGTTTCCTGCAGATATTTGAGAATATGTATATCACACAGAAGAGAAACTGTCACAGTAACTGCATGGTCCAAAAATGAAAGCTGATCAGCTCCGTGTAAAAGGTCAGATTTCTGGTAAAGCTTCACATCTGCTAAGACTTTGATACTTATGTATACCTAATATGTTTCAAAAATACACCCTCCCCAAATAATAGCAAATAACATTTATCAAGGGTCTACTACATGTCAGAACCTGTGCAATGTTTTTCTAAACATGTCATTTAATAATCACAACCATCTAAAGAATCCGGTACTGTTATTAGCACCTATTTTACTGATGAAGATACTGAAGCTTGGAAAGCTTGTCCACTGTCAAAACTGCTAGGAAACAGCACAGTCCAGATGACTGGTTCCTAGGGGAACTGCTCAGTTCACTATAGCAGTTTGATTTTCTATGGTTTGGTGGGACTTTTTTTCCTCCTTTAAAATTTTTCCTGACAAAGAATAAATTTTTTTCTGCTTCTAACTTTGAAAAGAACTAGTTTCCAGGATCACAAGAATATGGGACAGTACGATGTAATTTTACATATGATGAAAATAGATTTCTGAATGTCAGCAAGTATGCAGTCTAAACTATGCATGGAACTTTAAAAAATAGCTAGATATCATTTATTTATTAGGCTTCAAGTCTCCAGAAAAAGTAGAAAGAACTATATAATCTCTCTTAAAAATTTACTTAAGTATAAACAATATAGTCTAATTTGGAGAAATACATTCAGTGTGTGCTAAAATAGACTAGTGTCCATTGCACCAATGCTCTATGCTTATATTGTAATGTTATTTAAAAGGATATATAATATCTTAAAAGAACGGCATCTCTGGATTATTATACGTGAATGTGAAAGCCTGTTGTAAATAGTAAAGCAAAATTATCATTAACATTATTTTAAGGCACTTGTTCTGCTTTAATAGTTCCTAGAAATTCATGGTTACCTTTTGATAACAGATAACTAGAATTCACCAGAAAAGATCCTTAATTTTGGGCAGGCAGTAAAATGTAGAGAAAAAAGCAGAGACAGTATGAAAACATGGGTTTAATCAAAGAATTTCTAACTAAAATTCTCTGAGCCTCAGTTGCCTCAGCTGTAAAATGGGAAAATACTAAGTTCCTCATACAGCTGAATGAGAGTCATAAATGACAAAGTGTCTCACTAAAAGTCATGATTCATTCATGATTCACTGTCAACAAATACAGATTGGGAACATGAAACAGTATGATCAAGAAAAAAATTAAGATGTGTATCTAGCTTGGGAGCAAACAGTATACCTAGTTTGGGAGCAACAAGGAAACGGATGTGACTTAGGAACTAGTGTATTAGGGCCCCATAGTGAAAGCCTTTGTCAGGTAAAAGCATTTAGATTTTATTTAACTGCAGTCAGGGCATCAAGTTTTAAAGTAAAGTCAAATTTGCATTTAGCCACTGGGTGGAAGGTAAATTAGAGGTGGGCGAGACTGGAGGCAAGGAGAATACTGAGGCTACTGCAATCATTCAGATGAAAAAAATGATGGTTTTGACCACAATGGTGGCAGTAAAGACGCAAAGGCTGTCACATGCTACAACACAGATGAACCTTGAGGGCATTATGCTAAGTGAAATAAGAAGCCAGTCAAAAAAAGACAAGTATTGTATGCTGCCACTTATATGGGCTATCTAAAGTAGTCAAATTCATAGAAACGGAAAGTAGAATGGTGGTTACCAGGGGTTGGAAGAAGGGAAAATGGGGAGTTGTTTAATGGATACAGGGTTTCATGTTTCCAAGATGAAAAAGTTCTAGAGATCTGTTGATCAACAATATGAACATACTTAACACTAATGAACTGTGTATTTTTAAAAAGTTAAGATGATAAATTTTACATTATGTGTTTTTTACCACGGTTGTTTTTTTTTTTTTTTAAAGATGCAAACGGGAAGCCAGGGCTTGTTTTGTTTTATTTTGACATTGTGCTCTATTCAACCTCTGAGCAATTCTCTTGCTGTTTTACTGAACTGTAAAATAACTATGGCTAAATGAGATCTGATTTGCAGGGCACCGAAGTTCCACTTGACCTCAAGTATCTTACCCTATTTCTTGTCATGCTACTTACTTAACATTTCCTTCATTAAAATTGCTTTTTTAAAAAGCATGCTTAAAATATTATTGAAAAATAACTCAAAATGTGAGAAGTACTAAACAGAATAAAAGGTAAAACCCCACCAATTCTCTCACAACCCTACTCTTGACCCAAAGTATTATTGGTTTGGTGTGATTCCTTCCAGACCTTTACTGTAAATTTTAAAAAGTTATCATTTAAGGCCACTCTTAAGTGACTAACTCCAAGTCATTAACTAGAAATGGTCTCTTAACGCAAGTCCTTGAGCCCTATGCTTCCCCTCAAACTTTTAAACCAAGCTTCTGCCTAGCTTTTTAAAATTTGTGTTTGTTCCAGTGTAAAAAGTGAAGCACACTCATCTCAAATGTACAGTTCAATGGATTTTTACAAAGTGAACACACTTGTGGAACCAACACCCAAATCAAGATATAGAGTATTACTAATACCTCTCAGAAACCTCCTTTGTGCCCCCTCACAGTCATTATATCCTCTCAGTAAACGTAACCACTATTCTGACTTCTATCACCACAGATTAGTTTAGCCTATTTTTGAACTTTACATAAAGGTAATCACATATTATATAATCTTCTGTGTCTGGCTCCTTTTGCTCAACATTTTGTATAGGACATTCATCCATGCTGCTGCATACTGTGATAGTTTGTCCGGACAGTATTCCACTTTACAGATTATACCACAATTCATTTACCCATTCTACTGTTGATAGATATTTAGTTGTTTCTAGTTTGGGACTATTACAAATAATGCTGTTATGAACATTCTCATAAATGTTCTTTCAGCATACACTTTATCCATTTTTGTTGGGTATATGCTTAGACATGGAATTGCTTACGTTCAACTTGCAAAAGTACTCCTGAAGAGTTTTCAAATGTTTGCACCAACTTACACTCTACTTCTGCTGGCAGAAGTTGAGTGTTACAGTTGTTCTCTCCAATGCTTTAAATGGTCAGTTTTTTTGTTTGTTATTTTTATTTTAGCCATTCTGGTGGCCATGTGGTAGTATATCATTTAAAAATTTTTTTCATTATTCTGATATCTAGTGATGTTGAGTACCTTGGGCCAGAGTTTGATAGGTATTTGGGAGGTAGATTTAATAAATCTAAGTGACCAACCGATTGAAGAGAAAGAAGAGAAAATCTAGAATGATAGAAAAGGGAAATATATTTAGGAAAGGAAGAAGGGACAGAAAAACGTACTCATTTCTGAAATTATTAGATTTGACTCTGCCAATGGAAATGGGTGAGACATGAGATTCAAGACTTGAATGCAACTACTGAGACTCAATGGGACACATAAAGGTTCTCACTTTAAAAAATAATTTAAAACAAACAAAAATCTCCAACACCACATCTTAGGTGGTAAAGAAAATAAACTTACAATCCAAAGGAAGCAAGATAAAGATACACTAAAGTGCAGTATTTCAAAAACAGAACCTCATAGATGCTTATGATTTTCCCCACTATAACTTCTAGAAATTCCTGTGAAGATAACAGAAACAAATCTATAAAGAGTGATGAGTCCAGCAAATGGAATTAAAGAAAAATTCAAAGCCTTAATAAAGGACAAGTTCACTAAATCAGATAGACAAGGATCTCCTGTGTTCAGACAAGAAGACTATCTGTGACACCTTAAGTTTCTCTATTATGAGAACATGAAGAAGAAGAAAAGAAAGGCTCACAATTAATCAACAAACTATGTGAGGATTAAAGACGAGAAACAGATTTGGAGCTAGGCTCAGTCTTCTGAGATTCACCTCATCATTGGAATATCTATAGCTAATTATTGCTTCTCTTTAAGTATTATTGTGGTATCAAGAGCTTGGGGTCTGGAGACAGGCAAACCTGTATTTAAATCCTAACTTTCTATCTCTCCTTAGCTATTTTTTTTAAATTTTTTATTTTATATTGGAGTATAGTTGATTAACAATATTGTGTTAGTTTCAGGTATATAGCAAAAATAGGCAAGAGACCTCCTTAGCTATTTTACTCCAGGCAAGTGACTATCTCTAGCTTCAGTTTTCTCATATCCAGAATGAGAATAGTAATGATCCACAAAACTAATGTGAACATTAAATGAGATAATACAAAGTAAAGCACTTAAATACAATGCCTGACCCATAGTTAGGCTCTCCATAAATGTTGGATATTATCATCTGCAAAATGGGACCAATTCACATACCCATTAAGATTGAAAAGTAAAGTGACATGTATAATGCCTAGCTATAGGAGGCACACAAATGGTAGATATTATTATTACCCCCTACTTTTAGGGAACTCTGTATCATCCAATGTCAAACTGCATATGAAATGGTATAGTGCACTGATTAAGAACACAATGGGTCTGAAACTCCTGAATTTAAATCCTGGCTCTGCCACTTAGCTATGTGATCTTGGGCAAGTTATTTACCTTACTTTGCCTTCCTGTTTTTATCTGTAAAATGGAAAAAATAATAAGCATCTATCTCACTGGACTGTTGTGAAGATGAGACAACCCTTCTTTTTAATTGCTTTATTTATAAAGCTCTAAAAACAAAACCTGGAACATAAGTACTATATACGTATAAGCTGTTATTATTTTAATAGCAGCAGTATACATGTTTTGTCTGAGACTTCTGCATCAAAGAAATGGGGAGGGAATTCCCTGGCAGTCAAACTCCATGCCTTCACTGCCAAGGGCCTGGATTCGGTCCCTGGTCGGGGAACTAGGATCCCACAAGCTGCACAGCACGGTCAAAAAAAAAAAAAAAAAAAAAAAGAATTGGGGAAATAAGTTTGGACATAAACAATTTAACCTTCTTCTTATGGATAAGAGAAGCCCCGTGAAAATATTCATATACTCATCCTCAAAAATGGAGGGAAAAAGGCTGAAAGAATAACAAGTTACACACAAGAACTGTTATCACTACTAAGGAAATATGACCTCATCTGTCCAGAAATAGTTAGGGGGAAGAAAATGTGCTTTCTGGCTCTGCCCTAACTGTGCAACAATTCAGATGAAGGAAGCCTACACTGCACAGAGAGAAGGAAATAATTTTTCCTATTTTTACCTTACAAGAGCCTGATAACCAACAGAGCTACCTAGAGAGACTGGTGCATCCTCCTATCTTTTTTAGATAAACGAAAGACTGCTTAGAACAGAATAACCAATTCTGGAAGCCTTCTTAGAAATGTCTTTCTGCATTATTCTGACATCTTTCCACACTCCACAAATCTTCATTCCTGGGCAAGTCAGAAGAGGTATCTAAAGAGGCAAAAATGCCAGCGAGTAGCATACCTTAGAATTAAAAAGAAATCCCATGCTTGTTCTTAGGTCACGATGTCAATCCTGTGGACTGGTTCTTGTAGCTAACTCACAAAATGAACAAAATACTGAACTGCGTCGACAACAAATAAAATCAGTGAATTGTAGCTTATCTGTTTAAGAGTTTATGCCTTCTACCAGACTGTGGGCTTCTTGAAAAAAGATCTTATTCATCATTAGCATCTAGTACATTGCCCGGTACACACAGAGAGTTCAATAAATGGTGACTGAATTTAGTCATTGAGCACCTCCCCTTGTAAAAGGTACTATGTTAGGTGCCAGAGAGCCTGTAATGGTTCACTTATGTTGATGCCAAAACATTTTAGACTATTTAAAAATTAAACAAGGCCAGATTTGGTTAAGGAGCTGCAGCTGCAGTTGCACCCGCTCTCATCCCAGACTTAACTCCGAACAGCAAGGCTACCCTCCTCTGCATGCCTGTGGAAGCAAATTAAATATTTCCCTCAAATGATGGAGAGCCTTTTCCCATGCAGCTCTGGTGTGGTGTTCTTTCTGCTCAGCAAAGGAGGCAAACTCCAGAATCTCTGGTCATAAAAATGTGATGTTAGCAAGAACAGGTGCTGAGTAAGCCTGGTACACTTCCAAATGAAGTCTTGCCATCTAGAATTCTGAATTGAGGATGCCAGACTCAAGACCATCTGGATTTGCTCCTCTGGCTTTGAGCTTTCTCTAAGAGAGGCCGGGAGAAAGTATGCTGTTGCCAGTATGTGTAACGTGTAATTGCATACTCAAATACTGTACTTTGGATAAGAGTCCAAGACTTGGCAAATGGATGGAATGTAGCACGTGGAACTTTCTGAATAGAGAACCATGCAAAGGGAAGGGTTTCCTCACAAAACATAAACTAGGCAAGGTGTGAATTGCCCCTCTGTGTCACATTTTGGAAAAATTCACGCAGGATAATAAATACTTGGGAGTTGGGCGGGGCGGGGGGGGGGATGCTCAGAAGTATGTGAGAGGCAAAACAGTACCATTACCTCAGAAAGCAGTAAGTTTATCTAACAATAATTCTTTATTTCCCCTCCCCCAATGAGATAAATATATGTGATTATAATTTGGTACATACAGAAAAAAATATCAAGCTGTGGACTCTGGCAGACAGACGGTGTTGAAATTAAACAGTGTGAGCTCTGGCAGCTGCACTATGTACTCTTTCAAATTCTGACATCATTACTCTGGTAAGGGCCCTGTACCAAGTTGGCGTGGGTTCTAATGTGGTTTAGGGAGAGAAGTTCTTGCCTTTTTTTAAAAAGATGACCTACAAATAGTCTTTTTCATACAACAGGGAAATAAGTATTTCCCTTTACCCCAGATTTTGTTTTAAAGGACAAAGCCATGTTGCCAAGGTATTAAGAAAGTGTTAGAAATGATTCTGAGATTTTAAAGGCCACTCAATACAAGCTCTAAAAAGACATCTAAAACAGTACATGAATGTCTCTTAAACTAGTGATTATCCTTTTGTGGTAATAAAGAGTCAATTACAAAGAATGCTAATTTTCTTCATATTTATACTCTGACATTGGCAGCTTAGGTATCCTTTGGAGGCCAAGAATGGGGAGCCCTCCCTACTTCAGCCATAAGAACTTGAACAAGTTACTTGACATCAGATCCTCAGTGTCCTCAAATGCTAAGTGAAATAGTAACATCACCCCACAAGATACTCCTCACAATACCAAGTATATGGCAAATCCTCAATAAGTATTAGATAGACTTATGAAAGAGCCTTTAAAATTGATGCTTAATTAGAACTTAATAGAGCTAAGTGGTCTGACTTTTCTCCACTCAGATTCAAGAATGGAAAGAATTTACATATAAGCTGGTTTTAAGATCAAGACCAGATTTGTCCTCTTTCACCAAGTGATATCACAAAAACAAGATTTCATTCTCCTCTCCAGTGACATCCAATAAAACACAAAATTCCAAATACGAAAAATGACAGGTTAAAGAAAAGAGAGAATAAAAAACCACCTGTAGCTCTCATAAAGTAGATATAATTTGACTTGTTTAGAGTGACAGGATTTTTCATTTCATTTTTATCATGAAACATTTTAAATTTTCATAAAAACAGTGATAATAGTAAAATGAACTATCAACTCCTATTCAACAATGATCAAGATTTTGCCACATTTGCTTCAGAAAAGATTATTACTATTTTACTTTTTGAGGTATAATTTACATACAGTAAGGTGAACAAACCTTAAATAAGTCTGATTAATTTCTACATATGTATACATACATGTAACTACCACCCAGAACAAAATTATGGAACATTTATAGCAGCCCACAGATTCCCTTGTAACCTTTTCCTCCCAATGTATCTAATACTCTGAACTCAGATAGCATTATTCTTCACTTGTTAGGTTTTCTTTTCACCATTAATAATCAGATCTAGGCTTTACTTTTCTGTTTTCTTAAGTAGTTTGCCAATGTCTATTTCAATCGTACATTTTTTGGCCATAATGATGCCATTAAACATAAGAAATTTATGCAAGACTCAAAGTAGTAATAGTAGAAACAGGCAAAAGACCTAAAAAATGTAGTTTAAAAAAAAAGAAGTCTACATATTTAGAATGCCTGTAAGCCCTCCAACATTTTAAAGCGGGCAGAAGACTGAGAATGCTAGCATAAAAGTGACCAAAAGGAAAAGTGGAATTCATTTTGATTTAAATAAATCCTAAAGAAAATACACTAGACAGTTTTTAAAATAAGGTCTGTACATTTCTAAGCCATTTTTAAGAGAACATTCAACTGAAAATTTAAACCCTTCACATGTTGATTTTTATTGCCTATCAGTGTCTGAATAAATCCCACCCCAATTACATTTTCTTTAAAGTTCACAACCATTTTAAGGTCATGCTCTCATGCCTAAAAGCTGACATTCTTCCTAAATGAGCCAGATCCCTACACAATATTAGATCTAGTACACATACAAATTTAAACCTAATCAACAGCTTTTTCATGGAGTAAAGTCCTATATTTGGTATGTACATATCACCACCTGTCAGTTACTGTATAATTTAGTATTTCAATCAAATGACACAACCTAGTTGATCTGATATATTTAGCAATATGCACCACTGTTAAATTAATATAGTCATGTGACTGGACAACATATATACTAAATTACTTTGGCATATGCAAACCAAGCAATTCTAGGGTCAACTGGAAAACAGTGGAGTGGGACAGCATATCTCAGTGCAGCGACAAATGCAATAATCACTACCTTATCAGAAGTGTTGTTGGAAGCATTAACTAAGATAACTCAAAGAAAGGGTGTTACTTCTCTCACCTCCTCAGCACTCCTCACCCCCTTCGATTTACATGGACTAAGCTGTGATTTGACAGAAATGCCCCCTCCTCACCTCCACATCGTAGAGCAGCACAAATATTCTACTTCTAAAAGCCATAATTTTCACGAATTCATTTGTGTAACCAAGTACCTCTGAAAGACTTAAGAACTGAACTTTGGGATAAATTCCTTTAGTCGTTTTGCTTTCATATAACTTAGTTAAGTCTCCACTGGAAATAAAAATTTGAGATGGTATTAAGAAAGCCCCAAAGGGAAGAACTCCAGCCCTAAGTACTTCCTAGAAACAAAAAGATAAGCTGGGGGTATATTAGGAAGCAAAGATACCCAATTTGCATGTGGCTTACAAAGAACTGACAACTAGTCTCCTTCCTCTACCCAGACCTCAAGTTTCCACTCACAATGCTAGCTAAGCATTTATGGTTAGTCCCTTACACAGATGTTACTCTTTAAATAATCTTTTTATAGAGACTATACAAAAACAGAACAATTATCATACTGGCTGCTTCTGATCACTGTTTATTTTGGAGACATAAATAACCCCCTGCCAGCTACTGGCTTTATTGTGACTGACACCTTATGGAGGGCGCTTTGATCTCCAAATTGATTTATTAAGCTGCAAACTGACTATCTCACCTTAAAAAGATTAGCAAGCTTAACTTTTACAACCTTCTTCCATCTGCCTTCATCCAAAAAGTAAATGTAGTATCAACTCAAATCAGCAACCCCTCCCCAATTATCTTATCATAGAACCATCTCTCAGGAGCCAAAAAGGGTACTACTTCATCAACACTAGCAATATAAACAAAAATCTTCACATTTTTCATTGCTTTTCAAACCTAGGAGTTGAAAATAAAACATCTGAACCCACTCCGCTCCACCAAAACAGATGCATACTGCAACTTCTAGAGTAGACAGATTATAGGGTTATTAGTCACATCTCAAAAGGAAATATTAAGCATATTTTTAAAACTAACTTAATATTTAAATGATTTCATTTATATACTATTTAGATAAACAATGAATTAAATTTAATTCACTGTTAATAAAATATGTTTATATAAATATTTATCAAGTGCCTGATACATATCTGAACAAAATGCTTGTTTTCACTGAGTTTACACAACTGTAATACAAGGTACACCATGAGAAATGTTATAGAATCAAGGAGGAAAGACGAGATACCAGGAAGACGTCTAGGAAAGCTTTAGGAAAAATCTGGCATTGGGAAAATAATTATTTCTACCCAGTCCAGCCCATATTGCTTTCACCCCTCTGAGCAATTAGGCATATACTGGAAAGTCTGGCAGCAGACAGACCAAGGTTCTGTGACTTTGAGCAAATCACACCCCCTATTAGAGTCTCATGTATAAAGTAAGTGTAATACCAAATACCTGGCAGAACTGTTGTGAAGATTAAATGTGAATGATTTACATATTTATATAGATTTTTATATACTACATATACATATATAATACATATCTATATATTTTATCTATTTATACAAACTTTATTGTAAATATATACTTACATATATGTGACATGTTGAATACAGTATATTTATGTGTGTGTGTGCATATATGTATATGTACATAAAATCACAATGGATGGTGAAATGTTAACTAAGCCTAATGTGGTAATCATTTCACAATATATGTACATCAAACCATCATGTTGTACACCTTAAACTTACACAGTGATATATGTCAATTATTTCTCAATAAAGCTGGAAAAAAATCACAAGGCCTGACACTGAAAGGATGCTCAAGAAAAGGAAGTATTATAAATACCTACTAAACACTGAACCCTATGCAAGGTACTATTCACCTCTGCATCTGGACAGTGCTTGATATGTTGTTTAACTGCTAAGTTTCCCCAAGATCATAAAAGAGCAAATCCCATGTGATTTACTTCTTATCTACCCACAAAGAGAATAAAACCACACATAGTAACACATGTCCAACTGCTATCTGTTAAGTAAATTGAACTAACTTCGTTATAAAAAGGTAACTGAACAAACAGAAGGATCAGCAAGACTCAGAAAATACACGATGTTTACCATGAGAACATAAAAAAACTGACTTTTTAAGTATAGCAGAAAAAAGAAATTGTTATATATATTATTTAGGCAATTTATATTGATTGATCAACCTATATTGAGCTCCACTACATGCAAACTAAGCCCTTTGGGGATCCCAGAACAGGCTGTCTTCTCTCCAGCAGCCTACAGCAGCCCTCTGAGTCTGAAGGGATTAAGGAAGTTTCCACCACTTGCCTAGAGTTTCCTAACATTTGGAACTCCACAGTAGTGGTTCTCAAAGTGTGGTTCATAGATGTCCCCAAGACCCTTTTCACAGAGTCTGCAAGATCAAAGCTATTTCTGTACTAATTATAAGACATTATTTGCCTTTTTCACTTGACATTTGCACTGATGGGGCAAAGCCAATGTTAAGTTAAATCGCTGGCCTTAGCGCTGATTAAAGCAGTGGCACCAAAATATACTGATAGTCATTGTATTCATCACTGCCACACACTGGGGGGTACAGGTGCAGCAGGGGAGGGGGGAACTCAGCCATTTTAACTGAAGAATGTCTTTGATGAAGCAATAAGATCTATCAGTTTTATTAAATCTTGATGCTTGAGTACATAATTTTTTTATATTTTGTGAACAAAATGGAAAGTACACATAAAGCAATTCTACTGTACACTGGCTGTCCCCAAGGAAATGCACTTTGAGCTACTGTTTGAGTTGTATACTCAACTAGCCAATTTTTTCATGGATCACCAATCTACTTGAAAGAACAACTAACAAAATTATGGTAATTCAGACTTGGATGTTTGACAGATTTTCTTGAAAATGAACAAAGTGAGCATGTCATTTCAAGGAGAATAACTGACAGTCTTTGTTGCCAATGATAAAATTCAAGGCTTTAAACAAAAATTAGAATTTTGGAAAATTTATATCTGCCACTGTGTGCTTCACACAGCTTCCCAATATTTAAAAGTGTTTCCAGGGACTTCCCTGGCTATCCAGTGGTTAAGACTTCGCCTTCCAATTCAGGGGGTGTGGGTTCGATCCCTGGTCAGGGAGCTAAGATTCCACATGCCTCACGGCCAAAACACCAAAACATAAAACAGAAGCAATATTGTAACAAATTCAATAAAGACTTTAAAAATGGTCCACATCAAAAAAAAATAAATCTTTTAAAAAAATAAAAAGAATAATATATACAATTATCTGAAGAAACTATTAAAATTCTCCTCCCTTTTCCATATATATATGTATGGATAGAGGCCAGATTTTCTTCGTATACCTCAGCCAAAATAACATATTGAAACAGATAGAAAGCAGATGCAGATACATGCAGATATGAGAATTCAGTTGACTTTTATAAAGCCAGACATTAAAGAGAGCTGCAAAAATATAAAATAATCCCACAGTTCTCACTAAGCTTTCTGGAGAAAAAAATAACTACTTTTATACTTATTTTTATTTTAAAATGTTATTTATGTTGGTATGTAATGGGTTTGTTTTTATTTCAAATGAATTAATAAATATTTTAATTTCTCAGTTTTAATTTCTAATACAGTAAAGTGATAGCTATAATCCAAATAAACAAAAGCTCCTGGAAACCTCAATAATTTTTACAAAGGTAAAGAGTTTTTGTATGGCAAGAGATCTTAGAGATCTGACCTTGGGTTTGGTTGACATAATTTTTGTTAATGGAAAACTATGAAAACTGAAGTAACATACAGCACAGTCAAGACTGGGTCTCCTGACTTCAATTTTACATTCATTCTGGACCACGATTCCTGAATTCACTAAGACAATAATTTAGAAGCCCCTCATTCCATTCTTCCCAGTAAGCAGGAAGTTTGGCCAAATAATTACAATAGTAACAGTAACTGAAATTTGAATGTTATGTCCTAGGTATTTTTATATTGCTGCTTTCACTTAATTCTCACAACAACCCTGTGATATAAGTACAATTAATTACTAACCTCTACATGAGAAGCAGAAGTTAAACCAGAAGTCAGAGAGCTACTTAATGGCAGAGATGGGATGTGAAAATAACACTTCTAACAGAGAGATACATCAGCAAAAAAGCTTCCTCGTAACTCTCAATCAAAACATTTGTGTGGTCACCAGCAGGGGCATTTAGGGAAATACAGGACCTGTGACTCTGGCCCAGTACACCTTCAGACGCAGACAGAACAAAACACTAGCCTGGAGTATGGCCACACAAATTTAGTTCAACACTAAATGGCAAGAAAACAAGCAAATAGGGAGATGTGCTAGATATATAACCAAGTGCCTCTCTTCCTCAACCATCCAGTGACTCTACCATCACCCATTAAAAAGAAGTGACAGGAGTCAAGGGTGAAGGATTTGTTACTGACACACAGCTGGGGCAGTGAAAACTCCTGGCAGGTGTTCTCTAAGCTATAACTCCTCTCCTATGCAAACTAACCCCTAAGCTGAGTCCTCCTGGCTTTATCACACTGAGGCTCGACAAGAGCCATCATTAGTGTCCAAACTCCACTTTTTCCAGGCTGATGACATGTGTCAGACCTTGATTCCCGGTGCTACTCCTGCCTGCCAACTCCGGGAAAACTTCTGTAATGGCTTTGGGTTTTTAAAAAATACTTCAAGTCACAAGGCAGCAGCTGACACCAACTCCCTCCTGAGGATGGACACTTGGCCAGGAGCCCAAGCTGAAGTGGATTTGGAGATTCTTGATCTTTTTTGAAATCATTCCTAACTTCTCACTGGCAATTAAAATAAAATCCTCCCCAGAGAACAGCCAGAGGTTGGGCAAGCCTCTTCCATCCAGTGGTAGTCACCTTTGATTAGAGAAAAGTGTTAAAGTGTAGCAGCAACTGAGAAATGTCAGAGCCTGGAGGGCCTTCAGAGTTTTGATCACTTACGGCTATTTCTCATTTCATACCATGAACAGTTTCTAAGCCAACACCACTCAGCATTGCTTACTTAGTCAAATGCTTCAGGTCAGCATACCAAACTCAAGTCAATGGTCCGTTTGCACTAGTTCTGAGTGCCTCCCTAAGGCTAAGATGTTTGACTTGCCAGGCAGATGACCTTATGTGCTCTGCAGATGCCCAAGAGGACATTAGGAAACATCCACAAAAAACTGGCTTTTTCATGGTGGAGAGGTAGCGTGGTATAAGTGAACACACAAATGCAAGCACACACACAGAGTCAAGGATTTCAATTTTGATTCGCTGTGTGACCTGGGGTCTTCATTTCCCTTCAACATCTGTTTCCTTATCTATTAAAGAAAGATCTTAGCCTAAATCAGAGATTCCCAAATGTCTGTGGAATGACTACATCAGAACCCTCCGAGGGCTTGTGAAAACTACAGAACCTATTCCTAAAGGATCTGATTTACTGAGTCTAGGGTGATACCTAGGAATCTGCATTTTTAGCAATCTATATTCCCCACCACCACCACTTTTAATTCTGATGCAAAGTCAGGTTTGGAAATCATTAGACTAAATGACCTCTAAGACTCCTGGTAGCTTTGAAAGTTATAAAACTATAGACTGGAACTTATTTTCTATTCTTTCATCCCAGAATGTTTTCCCCTATCCACTATTAGCATTCCCACTCAAACATCAGGATTGTCTAATTTCAGGTTAGCAATGGAGACATAAGTCTAAGAGCAGTATGTCAAGTATTAATAGCTTACCCAACCGAGTACACTGCTATTTCATTTATGAAAGTAGATCTAAGCATAGCTTTTCTACACAATATACATAGAAAAATAAAACTTTTAAGACATCGTATTTTGCAAAGATTCAACTATTTGCTGGAAACAGTCAAGAAAAACAACATTTAAAAAGCATTTTCCCTAAATGTTATGAATAACTAAAAAGTTATGGAATTAATATACTTAATTAGTACTTGTGACTCATGATGCCTTAACACAAAGCTATAATCTACCTGAGGCAATAAAAAACTTTATAACAATAGAGGTCAAGTTTTTAAAGCATAAAGTACCATATGATTAAATTTTTAACCCAATAAACTAAAATAGGCCAGAGGAGAAATCAAAGTCCTACATTATTGCTACATCAACAGTATTTCATTATAAAAAAGGAAAGATTGAGTCCTCTGATCACTGTTCTTGTTTATTTCATTAACTGGTTGTTGCAAACACATGCCTGTTGCTCTAAAGGACTCTCAAAAATCTCCTCCAACACTTTTCACACACTGTAATAAAACCCAGTATTCTTTCCAGCTCATTCCTTAATTCCCATGAATATTAGCTACTGCATGATTTGGGTTCCTATTTCTTTTACAACTTTCAACGCCTAACTCATTTATGTACTCATTTATCTCAGCTAGACAACAATCCTTGGTACAGAGTTACTTAGAAGAGTTCACTGATTACAGATATCCTGTGAATTAATTTACCATGGAAAAACGGAGTCCTGCTTCCAGTGGGTTTGCAAAATAATCTAAAATAGTAATACCTCAAAACACATGAAGTCACTGTAATTAAGGGATGGAGAATTCAGGTGGCCTCTAGAATATTTTGATAGGCTTTGAAGTGTGCATCCCATAATGCCTTTGGCACTTGACCAATCTGCTATCTCACTGAGTTGGCCTCCCACCTCCTGTCTTCTAGACTCATCTGAAATAGCTGAAGAAACCTGATATAAAGTTGCCATGTCAAACAGTAAAATGTTCCAAGCTATTAAGTTTAAGTTTCTATTCCTACCTCTCAACTCCTTGGTAAAAACCTCAAGCAGGCTAAATATAATAAAGACCAATAATTCCATATACAACTGCAATCTTTGGCACACTCTTTTTTCCCCCCTTCCTAATATTCAAGTAAATACTCTGAATTTAGCAGCCTCCTTTGTAATCTTTGCCTTGAAACAACACAATTTTTCAGCCTAACTTAAAGCCAGAATTAGTAGTCAAAGTGCTGGAATCAGATCCAAACCAAATGGTTGCTGGGCAAGTTGTTGCAGGGAGGCAGGAGATAGGGAACTGCTGCAAAATAAGATAAATTCATTCAAATATTTGTGTTAACTTCTCTTCCGGCAACTTATTTTAGAAAGTTGCTAACTGTACAAGCACAGAGTTACTAATTAATGATTAGTACCTACAATTAGTACAACACTTGAGGAAGTCTAAATATCCACTCTTCCAGAGACCATCATTATACTACATCTTTATAGTTATCATTGTCCTAGGTTATACTGCACAGGTTATGCTATAGGGAAAGGTGTGACTAGATGATGGTGAGTCTGCACTACTGCTGGCAAGTAGCCACTCCTAATAAGATGGAGACTGAGATTTCCAAAAGTAGCAATATTACACCAGTGACAATAGATTGCAAAATCTTGGTCTAAAGCTCTGGTCAGAATTTCTCATCCTGAAGTTCGTAGGGAGGCTATGGATGGGTTCTTAGATTCCATAAATGAAACTCCTTTCAAATTTTTGTGTTTACGTGCATGTATTTAGGGAGAGAATCCATAGCTTTCCACAGAGTTTTAAATTATATATCTAACTTAATCCTCACAATCAATATGAGATAGGTACTAACATTATTCTCATTTTTACAGATTGAAGAAATTGAAGCTTATAGGAGATAAAAACTTTACATAAGGTCACAAAGAAAGTGGCAGAGCATTAATTTCAAAAATGTCTTTAAAACACACATATACATATGTATATTATGTATTAGCTAGTCAGACATTGTTTTAATTATAAAAGAAGGTTTTTACATTAGTGTATAAGCACTGGAAACCAAATTCTGGGCAAAACACGCAATTTTATTTAGTAACGTAAATAATAGTTGTAAATGATTTTAACAATTTAAATCATTTTGAAATAACTTATATAAAAACACAAACCTGACATGTATTACCTCATTTAGTCCTCAGAACAGTCCTATGAGGTAGATACTATCATTATCTCCATTTTATAGATAAGAAAACAGAGAAACAAAGAGGTTAAATAAGGTCACATAGCTATTAAGTTGCGAAGTCAAGATTCTGGCTCTGAAGTCTGTGCTCTTTTAATATTGCTTCCCCAAACAATTAATATATGAAAAATGTAAACTATGGTCACTTCAAAGGGGAAAAAAAAAAGCCAAATAAAAATCAAATTGGAGAAGTCTATCATGATAAGGTACTTCATTTATTCTATTTAGCACATATAAACCAAGAGCAATGAGAAGAGAGACCTACCAATTATATTTGCATGCTACTTTCACATACATAACCTCCTGTGATTTTCACAGCTGTGTGCACAGGAAGAGCGAGTGCTATTTGTCCAGCATCTTAAAGATGAGTTAACTGATGCTCTGAGGGGTTACTCTCAATACTATTCACCATTATCTGAACTTGCCTGCCTCTAGGATTTCCTGTACAGAGTTTTGGAATACCTTTCCTTCTCTGTCTAGTAAAGATTCAACTAAACCTTCAAGGCCCAGATCAGATGTGACCATTTAGATATGCCTTTCCTGGCACTCCCTCCTAGGCAGAATTAACCCTTCTTTTCTCTATTCTCCCTTAACATAGTTCATACCATTTCGTCAGCACAGCAGTCATCCTCTTTGTCATCAGCTGTGTCTATGTCTAGTTCTCTGCGTAGACACTGGGCTCGGTGATGACAAGGGCTGTATGTAGGAGAAAGGGTTCCTAGAAAAGATTCTGCTGTTGAGTTAGAAGGATGAAGCAGAACACTGGCAGTTTGGCTAAGAGAAACATGGATTCATGCTGACATTTTGTCGTCATCTTTATAACTTAAGACTTTGTCCTCAAGAATAGCAACATTACTTCAAACACTTCTAGAGATGTTCCCTGTATAGTGCTTGGGAAGTTATTGGCAGACAGCCACCTGAGACAGTGACTCCCCTTCTATGCTACTAATCTCTCAAATACATATTGTTTTATTAAATTTATGCTTCTTGTTTCTTTCAAGTATATCAAGAGGCCTCAAGAGGACTATGAAAACATTTACATCTCCAACTCAGAGCAATGTGGGTTTCACAATATTTCGTAGTTACCTCTGGAAAAGGAAAGAAAGGAGGTAAGTGAAACAATAAAGGATGGCATGGTGAGTTTTGACAAACTCAAAACCAGTCTAAATCAATTTATTAATTTGGACCAATTTATTAAATGTGTAGTAGCTTCTATAATTTAATTTAACCCTCAACTTTTTTAACCCCTAGACTTCTGCACTGAGTACATACATCTCTTGGCCAAACTCACTGAAAAGATCCAATGTGTGCCTTAAACTTGCTTGATGATAAAAACTAAACTTAAGGATTTAAAGCAAATTGAAGGAATGAAGATAATGAAGGCCTTTATTGCCCTGAAAATTAATTGTCTCAAACACAATGGGAAACACCTCTATGTCACTTTAGAAACCTTTCACTCTTCTCTAGTTTTTCAAGTCTACGAAAAGCATTCTTTTTAGAATGCCATGAATTTAAGAAAGCGTATTTTGTAAACATCTAATGGTTTGGGGGAGCAGAGGTCAGTATTTTTTTAAAGCCTGACTATTTATCAGAATGGAATAAGACACTGACTTCTCTTCATATTATCAGGCCAAGGAGAAGACCATTTAAAATAAACCCATTAAGGAGTTTTTAAAATACCACACAGTAACAGCTGCTTGATTTTTTGTTGTTGATTGTATACAATTTACTGTCATAATACTGAGGACTCAACAAAGCTGGCTAACTGAAGTGTTTTGACAGAGGGTGAGATAATTAAACTGATGTAGAATGTAAACAGTTTATATCCAAACCAAATTCTCAGTGGCTGATTTTTTTTTTAATGTGTACCATTTGGCTGTTTAAAAATGAATTTGAGAACAGTCAACCTTTAATATTTAAACTTAAAGCAAATGGTAATAACTATCCCGGATTAAAGATTAACCTCAATTCAGCCAGCAGTTCTGTAAGCACTTTTTCTATGGAGCATGCCTGGATCCCTCCCATTATAAACCTTATATTCTGAAAAATTCCATGTAGTTAAGTCACTTTCCAGATTTTTCATCAAGGACATTCAACAGGCAATAAAAAATAACCAGTATATCTACAATGCACTGATACCATTTCTGCCAAAAGCTAAGACACCTGACATTTTAGTTACTCTCTGTGACCTTACTAAGGAGAAATACAGGCTTCTATTAGGTGGTAGAGTTTTTATTTTTTGCTTTTTCAATATGGAAAATAGACTACCCCTGAACCTCTGTGGTAACTTGGTGATCCAGGATCTCAGCTAGAGAGATCACCGATTATAAAGGTCAATTTTTTTTATCTTCGTCTATGAAACATTTCACCTACTATTATTACAGGCAAACAGGAAGAGGATGTTTACTTGTTTGACTTAGATCTCACTGAAGGTCCTGCCCCCAGATATACAACAGTAAGTTTTGTGGTGGTCAACGGAGGAGGCAGTACGATCAGTGAGTTTTTGCTATCATAAAGTCCAGTATTCAAGGTCTAGCTTGCAACCTTGGCTCCTGGCTATGTAACTTTGGGCAAATCACTTAAGACTCAGTTTTCTCATGAGGTCAAAATACGTTGAGAATTTAAGGAGATAAAAATAAATAAATCCCAGTATACAGTAAGTCCTCAATATATGTTAATTTCTTTCTTATCCTTGCCCTTTAATAATTAAAGTACTACTATAAAACGGGATATCTGATATTTTCAGAATTACAAAATAATACTATTCAAAGCTCTTTTCTCAGATATCCATTTGAGTCTGCTTATATATAAATAACTGCAGCCTCACAATCCTGAAGTTGGTTAGCTCTGCGCTGTACACAAAGCGATTTCTTAAATACTCGCAACTTCAAACCTGGAAAAGAATGTGAGAGGCTCCATCAGCAGTGGTCTCTCAGGCTCATTGGCTCCTGAAGCATGGGTGCAGGCTGAAGAAGGGCTGCCAGGGCCAGGACCCAGTCTTCAGAGGACTCCAAGGAACATTCAACGCTGTCGGTGAGTTTGGGATTTGAAAAAACCACCGACCGTTGACTGTACCTTGGGGTCCTTATAGACAACACTATATTTCCTGAAGCAAAGGAGCATGCTGTGCCTTCACATATCACATTAGATCACCAAAACCAGTCCCGCCCCCCATGCCCCAAAGGTGGTCCAGTTAATTTTTTAAAAGCTCCCCTCTATTTCTCTTGCCCATTGTTCCTTGCTTTTTGTTGTGTTTTCGACAAACAAGTGTTTCATTTCAACAAGATAAGGAAAGCTCCATGATAATACCTAATGTTTTAAAATGTCTCCTAGAAATAGGCCATTCTGGTGAGAAACTGGATGTAGCAAGAAGAGATTTATTAAAAACATGTATTTCATTTTGGAGTAAAATCCAATTAAGTATTTTACAGCCATTTCTCCCATGTCCCCTCAAAACCTTTAATTAGGGACAAGGAGAGGATTTAATAAGCAAAAATAGCACAGAACTGTCCAATGTCTGCACAGTTCTTAACACATTCTACCTCCAATTACAGTTAATGTGGTTAAGTTCTGACAGCCCCATTAGAATACGAGCTGTTTGAAAGCAGCAACTGCCTCACATTTCCATCCACACATAAGCTGATTTAAATGTTCGTTAAATTCAAGTAAAAAGTCACGTCTAGAGTCAGAAGGATCTGGGATGAATCTTGGCTCAGAACTCCCTAACTAGCTGTGTGACCCTGGGCAAGTGTCCGAGTCTCAGTTTTCTCATGTATAAAATGGGGGATAATAAGTATCCCTACTTCATAGAGTTTTGAGATTCAATAAGATAATATATAAAGTGCTTTGTATTCCTAGCACACAAAAAATGCTCAATAAATGTAAGCTATTATTATTATTTAATCCAAAGCATAATCTGTGCTAATTTACTTTGAAAGGCACTCGTAATTCTCAATTCAAAACAGAGAGAAAGAAATAGGATCCCCAGCTCTTGTTTATACCTACCAGTATGCAAGCACTGCCTGTGTAGTCACAGAGCTACTCGTTAGCTTTTCCAAGAGCTCCTTCCCTTCCCTGAACCACAGTTTCTCCATCTTTAAGAATCTCCCAGCTCTACTGTCAATGTTATCTATAATTATGTGGATCCTCAACGGCTGGTTACTAAGAGAGATGCCAGAACCAGACCTCAAAAATCCAGCGTGGGAAAGAAGAGCCAGGAGTTGGGACAGGCCAAGGCAACTCCACCAACTTGAAACACTGATGGCTGCACTCAACATTCATTGCTGTCGGTGGGTTTGACGCTGAATCAACTCACTGATCAATGAATGCAAACTGCGGACCAAACAACCCAAGGGAAGGAAAATCGTGTGTAGAGAATCACCCCAAGTGTATCAGCTACTGTCCTGGGTGGGAGCTGCTGCTGTCTCCAATGTACTGGCTAAAGGCTTTGGTTCTAATACAGAGTAAGCCCTCTAAATTCCTAATATTTTTCTTCCCCCCCACCTTTATCTTTTTAAAAAAACAATGTTCTAGAATTAAGGAAATATTTTATAGAAAGAATAAACATCATACCATATTTTAAAAAACAATGTTTTCATAATTTTTAAATTAAAAAGAATCACATGCTCATTATTTAAAATTCAAATAAGAAATAAAAACTGAAAATCCCTTTCCTCACCATCTGCAATCATTTCCTCAATGGAAATCACCTATAACTATAATAAATCAGTTTAATAACTTGTTTAAAATAATAAATATAACAAACTATTTATTGTATTATCTATCATTAAAAGGATAAGTATCATAAGTAAACTAAATATTTATTTTATTTCCTTGAAGACCTTTATCCATGAACATATAAATAGATACATACCACAACTTTGTGGTTTTTTGGAGCATGGCTTAAAACAAAAGCTACCTCATTTTATTTTATTTTATTTTATTTTTTATTTTTTTGGCTGCACCGCATGCCTTGCAGGATTCTCAGTTCCCTGACCAGGGACTGAACCCAGGCCACGGCAGTGGAAGCCCAGAATCCTAACCACTAGGCCAGCAGGGAACTCCCCAAAACTACCTCATTTTATACTTACTCCCACACAATCTGCTTTTTCACTCAGATATACATTACAGATAGCCTTCCACAACAATCTTGTTATATTGTTATATTAACTATACAGTTATATGCCTTAGTATGAACACCCTGGTTATTATTGTTCAAATATATTTAAATATTCTCTTTTGACCGAAACTATAAGGTCCATTCATTCTGACCTTTGCAACCCACATCCCTCAATTAAGAGAAAAAAACAAATGAGATGGGAGATTCACTTCATTTCTCTTAGCAAAAATTTAAATGTAGTATCGACTCTCTGAATCCTTTAAAATAAGATAAACCACTAAATCTTTCATGATAATGACAGGAAAACAAATGCCTTGGTCATGAATAATTTATCATACACATAAGTCTGAGATAGAAACAGATTCTCATAGCAAAAGTCAAATTAAATAAGGCAGCAGGAGAAGAGGCTTGTCAACTTAGCCTTCTGAAATTTTTTTTCTCAGGGGTAGGAAGGAAGGTGAAGTGCAGGTGTAGTGAGACAAGAACTAAAAAGACAAATCAAAGCCAAAAGAAAAATGCGAAAAATAATGAGAATTGGGACTTCCCTGGTGGCGTGGTGGTTAAGAATCCACCGGCCAATGCAGGGGACACAGGTTCAGGCCCTGGTCCAGGAAGATCCCACATGCCACAGAGCACCTAAGCCCATGCGCCACAACTACTGAGCCCGCGTGCCACAACTACTGAATCCCGCACGCCTAGAGCCCGTGCTCCGCAACACGAGAAGCCATCGCAATGAGAAGCCCGCGCACCAGAGCGAAGAGTAGCCCCCACTCTCTGCAACTGGAGAAAGCCCGTGCACAGCAACAAAGACCCAACGCAGGCATGCATGCATGCATAAATTTATTTATTTATTTATTTATTTTTTTTAAATGATGAGAATTCAGGAAAAATATGGGGTTCAGGCCAGTGTTTCCCAAACCTGGTTGTACATCAGAATCATCTAGAGTTGCTTTTAAAAATGTAGGTTCCTGAGTTCTACCCCAGATCAGATGTAGGGCCCTATGATCCATATTTTATTATAACAAGTTCACCAGGTATTTAGAGCCACCGAAGGCTGGTTTGAAGCAAAGCCAAGCCCAGCAACTTAACACTGGATTCTGACCACCACACTTCATGTCATCCACTTCTCAACTATTGCCCAAACTTCTGTGTCACCATCTGATACTGCCACTAGTCTTCTGAGTACAGAAAAATATAGCCATACTTATGTTGCTATTGAGTAACTCTCTTCAGAGTGAATAAAACTTTGCACCATGTTGTGGCAGCCAAACACATCAAATTGTGTCTGATGTTTTATAGAAACAGATGCACTTCAGTTTATGTTCTCTCAAAAACTAAAAACTACCTAAAGAACCTAATGAATGGGACCTTCCCTGGTGGTCCAGTGGTTAAGAATCCGACTTACAACACAGGGGACACAGCTTCGATCCCTGGTCAGGGAACTAAGATCCCACATGCCGCAGGGCAACTAATCCCGCGCGCCACAACTACTGAGCCTGCATGCCACGACTACAGAGACTGTATGGTGCAACTACTGAGCCCTCATGCCACAACTAGACAGCCCACGTGCCGCAACTACTGAGCCCATGCTCTGGAGCCCGCGTGCCACAACGAAATCCCGCATGCCGCAACGAGGATCCCACATGCCGCAACTAAGACCCGACGCAGCCAAAGTAAATAAAATAAATTTTAAAAAAAGAAAGAAAGCAGCCATTAGAGTTTCTTTTAAAAAAAAAAAGAACCTAATGAATGAACAAGGTTAAATTCAGATGACTGTCCCACCCAAGAAGCCTTTATAGAAATCAAAAACTTTTCTTTCTTTCATACTGGTGGACACATAGGAGGTAATTCACATACTGCTGTTTTTCAGGATGCCATGCATCCTATAGGTATTTATTTTCAACTACCAATTATTTCCAAATTTCTGAAAACATTAGCGAAGAATGTCTGACAGGGCTTCCCTGGTGGCGCAGTGGTTAAGAATCCGCCTGCCGATGCAGGGGACATGGGTTCGAGCCCTGGTCCGGGAAGATCCCACATGCCACGGAGCAACTAAGCCCATGTGCACCACAACTACTGAGCCTGCGCTCTGGAGCCCGTGAGCCACAACTGCTGAAGCCCGCACGCCTAGAGCCCATGCTCTGCAACGAGAGGACACCGCAGTGAGAAGCCCACGCACCGCAACAAGGAGTGTCCCCCACTCGCCACAACTGGAGAAGGCCTGCGCACAGCAACAAAGACCCAACGCAGCCAAAAAAATAAATAAAAAGAATGTCTGACATGTTCTTTGAAAAATGTACAACTAAACAAGCATGCCATTTATTTACCCAGAGAATCAGTAGTCTCTATATATGCCAATGAAAAAATTACATATTTTAGCCACCAAAATCCTCTATAGTTTCTATTGGATAAAACTAAGTGCTACAGGAAGGGAGAAATTATGTGAGTTTGAGGGTGTTTCCTGCAGACGGGACTTGTAAATAAATACCTGCAACAGAGAAAATATGTGGCATGTATAGTGGACAAGAGCAGAATAGTTCAGAGATTGTTTGGGTGCACTGAAAAAGTAAAAGGACAAATTACAGACAGTCTTGTGAGCCAGGCAGAAAAGTTTAGAATTAGTGCAACAGGAAGCCACTTTAAATGGTTAGCTCTGCAAGGAGATAATGAAAGCAAGACTTTGGGAAGATTCACCAAGCAGATGAAGTAGGAGGAAGGAAGGAGAGATCTGAGACAAAAAGAAATAGAAATCTGTTGCACAAAAGAGCTAAGCTAAAAGGGAGGCAGCAGGAATAGACAGAATGAAAAGGATATCTCAAAAAGGCATTTTAGCTTTTGGTTTTGGTTGCTTTTTGTTTTTTCAAATAGATTTTTTTTTGGGGGGGTACTACGTAGTTACTGAAAAATTCATACAAAAGAGAAAACTAAAGTCCACCAGTTGCCCCCCCGCATCATTCTGTTCAGTGTATTATTCTTCCAGATATTTCAGAGATATTTAAAATATTAATATATGTATTTATATTTAGAGAAAATATCACAAATTACACATAATTTTCCGTAACCTTTTTTCACTTAAAACATTGTGGCCATCTTTCCAGGTCAAAGGATTAGAGCCATCTTGTAACTGGCTCAAACAGAAAAGATAGTGACGAAGTTCAAACAGACTGGAAGTAAATATGTTAACAGTTGAAATCTCCAAGTTGTAGAATTAAAGGTGATTTTTAAGTTTATCATTTACAACTCATCTATATCTTCCAAGTGTTTGGTAATAAATATGAACTATTTCTACAATTAAGAAAAATTATTTAAATGCCTTTTTTTAAAAAGCAAAGATTTCTTTTAGATGCAAGATCTACCTATGTTTGGCTGAAAATCATATGGAAGAATCCACAGAGGGAAAGGAAGAAAAGACGGACTATTTTTATTAAGAAAGGGTGCCTGTAGAAAGCACAGCTGCAGGGACAGTGGAAAGTAAAGGGCTCCAGGTCCATGGTTGAAGTGGTCACTTTGGAGGACAGACACATCAGCCTCAGAGAATGAAAATTACAAAGCAAATTCCAGCCTACTTCTGTTCTCCTCTCAGGCTGTATCTCAATAGGATCCAACTGGGTGATCCCAAATCTTGCAAGGGGCCTGCCATGGAATAGTCATTCCATAAATGGTTGCCAAATGAATTCCCTTATGTTTTATGACACAATTATGTTTATAACTTATGAAACTCCTTGAAGTAAGCATAGGATACCTTCAAACCATCTGTGCCATAAAGTACAGTTCCAACGCAGGTATAATTTTAATATCTACCAGATATCAGGACAAAGCTATCTTGATTATACTTGCTATAGAACCCCTGAATTTACACTGTAGCCCAACTTCCCCTCCTACTCTTCAGACTAACTAAATCTACTGAAAAATACATGCACAATCAATCAAATCACATGCCCCTTTCTCTTCTCTTCCCAGTACAGTGGGTCCTCCGTATCCAAGATGTGGAGGACCAACGATACTGCACCATTTTATATAAGGGACTTGAGCATCCTCGGATTCTGGTGTCCAAGGAGGATCCTGGAATCAATTCCTGTGGATACCGAGGGACAACTGTAAATAGCTGAGGCAAAACAGTAGAGTAAAAAAGAAATAAATGGTTTGGGATAGTATGGAGTTAGAAAACCTGAATTTAATTCCAATTTCTACCATGGTTATGTGTTCTTGGACAAGTGAGTCACCTCTTAAGCCTTAATTCTCCATGAAAAGAGACTAAGTATACCTCTCCTATCTTCACAGTATTGTTGTGAGGCCTCAGAGAGAGCACAGTGAAAAAATGTGCTGCAAACAGCACACAGCAGTACAGCCCAATGCATCCTGGTCTTTGACGGTACTACTCCATGGCTTATCCCCACTTTTAGTAGATAAGATTCCCTCACTCCCCAAACTCTCACCTACTTGTCAACCAGAAGCACGTATTTGCAAGATGTCTAGCTGAGGTTATTAATCTATAACCTGGGGCTGAATGCAGGCATTTTTCTGTATATATGTGTCACCAGCATAGACAGTCCATCAGAGCCACAATCTATTTATTTAGGTCTTTGTAAACTTCTCTCAGAAATATTTTAGTTTTTAGTGTACAAATCTTACACTTCTTTTGTTAAATTTATTCCTAAGTATTTTATTCTTTTGATGCAATCGTGAATGGAATTGTTTTCTCACTTTCATTTTTGGACCGTTGCTAGCTATAAAAATACAACTGATTTTTGTATATTGATCTGGTATCCTGTGACCTTGCTAAACTCAATTAGTTCTACTTGTTTTGCGTTTTTTTTGTGAATTATTTAGGATTATATATAGGATTATGTCACCTATGAATAAAAACAGTTTTAAGACATCCAATTTAGGTACCTTCCTCCCTAACCCCCACATTACTGTACTAGCTAGAACCTCCAGTGAATGTTGAAAAGAAGTAGTAAGAGCACATTCTTACCTACCTTATTCCCAATCTTAGGGGAAAGGTACTTATATTTACCCAATTAAGTATTATGTTAGCTTTAGGCTCTTCATAGATGCCCTTGGTCAAATTGCAGAAGTTGCCTTCTATTCCTAGTTTGTTGGGAGATTTTGATCATGAATGGGTATTGAATTTTGTCAAATGTTTTTCCTGTGTCTACTCAAATGATCATGTGGGGCTTTTTAACCTTTATTTTATTAGACTTATTTTATGGCCCAGAATACTCTTAGAGACTGTTTCATGTGTACTTGAAAAGAATGTATATTCTGCATGGAGTATTCAATAAACGTGAGCTATGGTAAGTTGGTTGATTACTTCTCAATTTGTTATAAGCCTATGGTTATTGTTGATAGTTTTATTCAGCTTTACAGTTGCTTTTTGGGGACAGGCTGTGTTGACCTTCTCACTCACTCATGCCAGAAATGAATCTCCTCCTCAGATATGTTTTTACAAATCTCACAAGTGATAAAATCCTAATCTTGGTGAAGCCAAACAGCTAGTCTGAATTCCAGTCTATTTTCCTGAAATCAGACCCAAGTACCATAACAAACTGCTCAAATACAACTCAATCCCAAAATACACTTAGGAGGAAAAACTTCCTGAGGAAGGCAGAGGAATAAAGTCACTCTGGAATACTGGAATGATTTTCAAATCCCAAAGGCAACAATACAAAAACTTGAATATCAAAGATTTATCTTCAGTTTCCACTACCAAAAGCCCTAACTGTTGGAGTCACTAGTACCTTCTATGTGTGTATACAATCTGAACCAGCCCCAGAGCCAATCATGGCTAGGGCGAGAGTACCTGGACAGCCTCAGATCTTGTCACCAGGTAGGTACTCAAATAGGTGTTATGCAGTGAGGTACACTGAGGGCTACAAGCGGCCCTGGCCACTGCAATTAAGCCATCAGCACGCTTATAACTCCCAGCCAATAACTGAGTGGTTTGAAAGTATCTTTTCTACTTGCCAAACTTCAAGCATCACCTAATGCCTGGATTTTCACTGCAGTTGCCAGATCCCCATCTTTTCCCACCCCAGGGCTAGCAAATAATTCCTAATCAACCATGCCCCTGAATTTGCCCTACCTTTGCACTATCCCTGAAATACCGGACTTAATGGGGAGTGTCTACAATCTCCATGCTACCTGTTTCCTGACTGAAACTATCATATCAGAAAATTTGTCTGCTCTATTAATATTCTCCTTAGAATGCACCTGCAGCTTCTACTGAATAGTCAGTGGCCATAGCCCCAGGTAAATGGATATCTGGACACCAAGCTGGGTTTATGCTCTTTCCTGAGTATTTAAGATTTGAACACAAATGCTTCAGTTAGTCTGTGTTGAGCATGGGTGCTGGAAAGACATGACAAGGCAGGGCAAATCAGGGGTAGTCATCTTCCATCATGGACACAGAAGCAAAGAGTATCAGTCTGAACGAGAAGTGAAATATGAAACAGAAGCACCAGAGAAGCAGAGATAAGCCTCCACAGAGAGATGGGAAAGAAATCCTGGTCTTGCTCCTTCATGAAATCCAACTGAATGCTCCCTCCTTGGGCCCCAAGAGAAACCCTGTATTTTCCACCAATGTCCCCATTTTAAACTAGCTTAAGGAGAGTGTCTTTCTTACAATTTAACTACTTGAGTCAACACCTCTGGTTTTCCTCCCTTGCTACCAGTCTATATTTCCCAGGCACCAGCACTGTGCACACACTTTCGTGTGTTACTTCACCATAATACAGCTCCCTGTGTTCAACTCATGTTTTTCTGACTATGCCAAGTTTCTTTACAAACCTCTAAGACTAGATCATATTCTCAAAGCTCTAAAGTTTTCTTTGGCTATGATGAACAAGGAATGAAAGGCAGTGTGGTCTTAACCTTTTAGCCTTAGCTTCTCATCTGGGAACTACATCGGGTTGTGATGGGGATTATATAAGGTGAGAATAAAGTGCTTAGCACGGCATCTGACATATGGCAAGCCCCACTAAAGGTAGCTCTTTTCTATAATAGCTTGATTAAACTTGTACATACTGAACAATAGGTAAAAATCATATCACTAATATTTAGGATCTAAATGGCACCAAGTATATCAAGAAAACTAATCAAGAGTAATTCCTGCCAGGCAGCAATCTTTTCACATGACAGCACTACATCACTAACATGTGAGCAGCCGTATCAACTCCCAATCAACATCTATTTCTTCCAAACTTGTTTCTAGTTCCACTGTACTTTTGAAGCTTTTCAAATTACCCTGTTACCTTTCATCTGCATTTGTAGGATCATTTCCACTAATTTACCAATGTTGCTTTTGAGGTTTGTTTGCTCGGTGATATTTTTATCCAAGGTATTTCAAAAGAGAAAACAAAGGTCAGAGGTTGAAACTAACTGGTCAGACTTAACTTATAAAACTTAAGAGAATATATTTTTGGTGAAAGATAATTAAGGGTCAAAATTATCATGATTAGGAAAGGGTGACTAAGGTATTTTAATTTTAAGTTTTTGTCTAACAAAACCTCTCACAAAGAGAAAGAGAGACATAGAGAAACAAAGGGACAGAGACTAGATTTCACAGTTAAGATTATCTTGATGAAAATGATGTTTAGGGCCTGGCTTTTACTGCATCTTAGTTATGTTGAAAAATTCTTGGACAACTGAGATGCTGAATAATGCACACACGAAAAAAAATCAACAAAAATCCCAGCACAAAATCATTACATAAAGGATTTTACTTCCTTCTCGATTACCCTTCAACATAAGGAAAAACAATTCCTAGAAGAATCATTTGTTGTTAGACTCACGTAACAAATAATTCTGTCAATAGGACTGATCACATGAGTAGTAATTCTATCAACAGTATTAGAGCCATTATCATAAACATCTGCGCATACATAGTGAAGACACACATTCACACACACAATGGTGAGATTTTGCTTTAAGTCACAGAAGACATACATTTTTTCTATTTCACACCTAGCTCCAAAGGCCCACTGCACTGAGCCTTCTTCTAGCTAGCCTGTGGCTGTTTTCTACCTTCTCCTCCTCCTTCCCAATCTTTTAGCCCCATGATTCTCAAGGTATGAATTTAAAGGATCCTCATGGTATATTAATCCAACTTTCATCCATCTTATGAGGGACTGATGTTCAGTTCATGTCTACTTATGAATAAAGGCTATAAGTAACTTGTTAATGGACTGTCAATAAAATTTGGTGTTTATAAACTAAAAGTAACAAGAGACTCTTTAGCATTCTACTAATAAGCCTGGCTGTCACAAAATGGGTGGCAATGGTGCAAAGATCCTACTGCAAACACACACATAAAATCAACTGGAAATCTTGCCGTTCTCTGAACTCCATTATCACTGTTGAGGGAATTAGTGGTAGTTTTCAATTACTGTTATTCTTGCTTTTTAATCTTCATTATGACTCATTCAGCATCATTGTTTTCAAATTAGTTTGATACATGCTGTGTATCATAGTACACCAACAGTATGCTTATTTAAAAATTTTCTAGTACTGTAATTAGACTTTGACATGTATATGCCATGTTTCAAATATGAACCATACCTCAATTGCTAATGCACATTTATCATCCTCCCTCCAAATTTATTTGCACGTAATAGTCCACTGTCAATGAATTTTCGACTGGAAAGCAGGAATAGGAAGGTTAAGTAGATAATGGGGTCCTGCCTAAGTCAGCTGTGTTCCTAACCTACGTTAAGTCACTGAGGTCAAAAAAGTTGGCATCCATGCCATAATCAAGCAAGCTGCAACAGGCTGCCAGGTCACTCTGCTTCCAGCCTAGTTGTCCTCCCAAACCTTTTCTCTTCTTAACTACTTCAGGGAGCATTAGAAACTCACCCCACCCATCATCTTTTAACTTTCACAGCCTGATAATTCTATTCATAGCTTCTTAGAATCTTACATCCCCTTAAACGACCTTCTTCCTTCACTACTATCTTAAACAAATCCTCGTTCAGGAAAATTTCTGTTCTCCCAATTTCCATTTTTATAAGGGAAACCCACACTTCGACTATAACATTCACAAAAACTCTTCTTCACGCCCAAGGAAAGAAGTCTCAGACGCAAGGGACAGCAGGGAGCTATTGATGCCTCTTCTTGCAGTCTCCCTGGAAGTAAATTATCAGCTCTTGGATATAAGAGCACATCCTTCTTGCCCCGACTCCCCAAACTCAGATCTCTTTGCATTAACGGTCAGCTCTATCACCTTTCCCCCCCATCCCCCAATATTCAAAAAAAAAAGCAACTGGATAGCCACTGAATAAGCCAAGATTTTGAAGTTTGAGAGGCAATGGAAGGAAGGCAGCAGAATGGATTCCCGTATAATATTAATTAGTTTCCAAACATGCTCTTAGAATGAGTTAAAGGCTCACTCCGTCTCTCATATCTTGAGGGCTAGCAGTATTACTTTTCAGAAAATCTTGGTTTTCTGTTCCGTTTAATTATGAGTTTTACAAGCACTGTTTTCCGTTTTTCGGTCTGGTTGCTTGCTCTTGGCTCTTCAGTTAGGGCCTGTTGCCACCTAGTGGACTAAGTGGGAATAAGTGCCAATACATCATCACAGCCTCCCACCACTGTGCTCTCAGAAGAGACCACTAGATGGAGACTTCAAATTTGAAGCAGAAGGAGAGTGCCTAAACCTATCTAGAAAACCAGTTAGTTGGTGTAAGACTACACAAAAAACTAATAAAAACTCACACAAGTAAAAGCGAATGTGTCCAAAATGACACTGAGGTTAAGGATATAGGCTTTGACTCTTTTGAACATAATCACAAAAATCTACAATAAATATTACCAAGTTGAATTACCAAGACTCCACGTTCCCAATGCAGAGGGCCCAGTTTCGATCCCTGGGCAGAGAACTAGATCCCACATGCATGCTGCAACTAAGAGTTCACATGCCACAACTAAGGAGCCCACCTGCTGCAACTAAAACTCAGTGCAACCAAATAAATAAATAAATAATTTTTTAAATCCACAGTTTTTGAAACATACATAACTTAAAACAAAACAAAACAAACAAACAAAAAAAACAATGTGGCATAAAGACAGACATATAGACAAAAGAAACAGAACAGCAAGCCCTGAAATAAGCCCTCACCTATATGGTCAATGACTGTCAACAAGGTTGCCAAGACTATTCAATGAGGAAAGGACCATCTTTTCAACAAACAGTGACGGCAAAACTGAATATCCACATGCAAAAGGATGAATGTGAACGTCATCTTATACCATATTATACAAAAAATAACTCAAAATAGATCAAAGACCTAAATGTAAGACATAAAACTTTTAGAGGAAAACAAAGGGGAAAAGCTTCCTGGCATTGGATTTGGCAATGATTTCTTGGCTATGACACCAAAGGCACAGACAACAAAAGAAAAAATAAGTAAATTGTACTACATCAAAATTTAAAACATCTGTATATGAAAGGACACAATCAACAGTGAAAAGGCAATCATAAATTGGGAGAAAATATTTGCAAATCATATATCTGATAAGGGGTAATATCCATAATATATAAAGAAATCTTAAAACTAAAAAAACAAAAAACAAAATAACAACAACAAAAAACCTGATGGACAAAAGACTTAAATAGGTACTTCTCCAAAGATGATATACAAATGGCCAATAAGCACATGAAAATACATTCAACAGAATTAATCATTAGGGAAATACAAATCAAAACCACAATGAGATACTATTGGGTGTGTGTGATACTATCAAAAACACAGAAAATAGGAGGATGCAGAAAAATCAGAACGCTTGTACACTGCTGCATGGGATTGCAAAATGATACAGCCACTGTGGAAAACAGTATGGTGGTTCCTCAAAAAATTAAAAATAGAATTACCATATGATCCAGCAATTCCAGTTCTGGCTATATACCCAAAAGAACTGAAAAGAGGGACTTGAAGAGCTATTTGTACACTCCATATTCATAGCAACATTATTCACAATATCACAATAGCTAAAAGCTATAAGCAACCCAAGTATCCATCAACAGATGTATGGATAGACAAAATGTGGTACATAACAAACAATGGAATATTAGTCCATCTCAACAAGGAAGGAAATTCTGACATGCTACAACATGGATCAACCTTGAAAACAGTATGGTAAGTGAAAGAAGTCAGCCACAAAGGGACAAATACAGCATGACTCCACTTATATGAGATACCTAAATTAGCCAAATTCATAGAGACAGAAAGTAGAATGGTGGGTGCCGGACTCTGGAGAATGGGGAAATACTGTTAATGGTTACAGGTTCATTTTTGCAAGATAGAAAGAGTTCTGTGGATGGATGGTGGTGATGGTTTCATAACAATACTAGTGTGGTACTTAACGGCACTAAACTGTACACTTAAAAAATGGTTAAGATAATAAATGTTTTGGTCTGTATATTTCACCACAATTTTTAAAAATAAATAATAAGAAAAAAACTATCGCTAACATCATACTTGATAGTGAAATATTGGACTCTTTCCCTCTAAGATCAAAAACAAGAATGTCATCCTCAACATTTTTATCTACTATTGGAATGCAAATCTTAGCCAATGCCATAAGGTAAGAAAACTAAAAGTCATAAACATTAAAAAGGAAGAAGTAAAATTGTCTTTATTCATAGCTGTACACATAAAAAGTCCCAAAGAATTTATTTTTAAAAGTTACTAGAACTAGTAAACAAATTTAACAATGTTGTATGATACAATCTCAATATACAAAAAAAACGGCATTTCTATATACTAGCAACAAACAATTGGAAAATAAAATTTTAAAATAATACCATTTACTACAGCATTAAAAAACATATTACTTAGGGATAAATTTAAAGAAAGATGCACAAGATCTCAACACTAATCTTTTAAAAACATCACTGAGAAAAAAATAAAGGAGTTCTAAATAAGTGGGAAAATATACTGCATTCATAGATTAGAAGACTCAATTCTAAAATGACAACTCATTTGAATGACAACTCAATGAAATCCAATCAAATCCCAGCAGGCTTTTCACTAAAAAAAAAAAAAAATTTTTTTTTGATGAGCTGATTCTAAAATGTAAAACGAAATTAAAACAAAACCAAACAAAACCCTAGAATAGCCAAAACAGCTAAAACAACTTTGAAAAGGAAGAATGGAGTTGGAGGACTAATACCATCCGATTTCAAGATTTACTATACAACTATAGTATTCAAAACATCGTGGTATTAGTGAACACATAAGTAGGTTAATGGAAGAAAACAGAGTCTACAAGTAGATCATATATATAAAGATCAAATTATTGTTCAGCAAGTGCATCAAAAATTCAATGAGGAAAGTCTTGTTGTCAACAAATAGTGCTGAAACAAATAAATATTCACATAAAAAGACTTTGATTCCTATCTTACACCATACAAAAAAAATTAACTTGAATAAAGCTAAACCATAAAGTTTCTAGTAGAAAACATAGACTAATACCTTTGCAACCTCAGGTTAGGCCAAGATTTCTTAGGGAGGATACAGAAAGAACTAATCATAAAAGAAAAAATTAATAAATAGAACTTCAAAAAAATGTAAAACTTCTGCTAATCAAAAACCATGTCAGGGCTTCCCTGGTGGCACAGTGGTTGAGAATCTGCCTGCTAATGCAAGGGGACACGGGTTCGAGACCTGGTCTGGGAAGATCCCACATGCTGCGGAGCAACTAGGCCCATGAGCCACAACTACTGAGCCTGCGCGTCTGGAGCCTGTGCTCCGCAACAACAGAGGCCACGATAGTGAGAGGCCCGCGCACCGCGATGAAGAGTGGCCCCCGCTTGCCGCAACTAGAGAAAGCCCTCGCACAGAAACGAAGACCCAACACAGCCAAAAATAAATAAATAAATAAATAAATAATTTTACAAAAAATCATGTCAATAAAGTAGAAGAGAAAGCCACAGATTGGGAGAAAATAATCACAACATATATATATGATGAAGGACTTGTATCATAATAAAAAATATCCACAACTCAATAACAGGACAAAGAACACAATTTTTTTTAATTATCAAAACACTTTGAATAGACACTTCTAAAAGACAAAATATGAATGGCCAATAAGGGTATGAAAAGATAATCAATATAAATAGTCATCAGGGAAATGCAAATTAAAGCCACATCAGGGGGCTTCTCTGGTGGCGCAGTGGTTGAGAATCTGCCTGCCAATGCAGGGGACATGGATTCAAGCCCTGGTCTGGGAAGATCCCACATGCCGTGGAGTAACTAGGCCTGTGAGCCACAATTACTGAGCCTGCGCATCTGGAGCTTGTGCTCCAAAGCAAGAGAGGCCGCGATAAGGAGAGGCCCGCGCACCGCGATGAAGAGTGGCCCCCACTTGCCGCAACTAGAGAAAGCCCTCGCACAGAAACGAAGACCCAACACATCCATAAAATAAATAAATAAATAAATAAATAAGAGATTAACCAAGATGGCGGAGTAGAAGGACGTGCTCTCACTCCCTCTTGCGAGAACACCAGAATCACAACTGGCTGCTGGACAATCATCGACAGGAAGACACTGGACTTCACCAAGGAGGATACCCCACGTCCAAGGACAGAGGAGAAGCCACCGTGAGACGGTAGGAGGGGCACAATCAGAGTAAAATCAAATCCCATAACTGCTGGGTGGGTGACTCACAGACTGGCGAACACTTATACCACAGAAGTCCACTCACTGGAGTGAAGGTTCTGAGCCCCATGTCAGGCTTCCCAACCTGGGGGTCAGGCAACGAGAGGAGGAATTCCTAGAGAATCAGACTTTGAAGCCTAGTGGGATTTGATTGCAGGACTTCGACAGGACTGGGGGAAACAGAGACCCCACTCTTGGAGGGCACACACGGGATAGTGTGTGCATCGAGACCCAGGGGAAGGAGCAGTGACCCTGGGGGAGACTGAACCACACCTACCTGCTAGTGTTGGAGGGTCTCCTGCAGAGGCGGGGGCTGGCTCTGTTTCACGGTGGGGACAAGGACACTGGCAGCGGAGGTTCTGGGAAGTACTCCTTGGCGTGAGCCCTCCTAGAGTTTGCCATCAGCCCCACCAAAGAGCCCAGGTAGGCTCCAGTGTGGGGTTGCCTCAGGCAAAACAACCAACAGGGAGGGAACCCAGCCCCACCCATCAACAGTCAACTGGATTAAAGTTTTACGGAGCTCTGACCGCCACAGCAACAGTCAGCTTTACCCACCACCAGAGCCTCCCATCAAGCCTCTTAGATAGCCTCAACCACCAGAGGGCAGACAGCAGAAGCAAGAAAAACTACAGTCCTGCAGCCTGTCGAACAAAAACCACATTTACAGAAAGATAGACAAGATGAAAAGACAGAGGGCTATATACCAGATGAAGGAACAAGAAAAAACCCCAGAAAAACAACTAAATGAAGTGGAGATAGGCAACCTTCCAGAAAAAGAATTCAGAATAATGATAGTGAAGATGATCCAAGACCTCGGAATAAGAATGGAGGCAAAGATTGAGAAGATGCAAGAAATGATTAACAAGGACCTAGAAGAATTAAAGAACAAACAAACAGAGATGACCAATACAATAACTGAAATGAAAACTACACTAGAAGGAATCAATAGCAGAATAACTGAGGCAGAAGAACGGATAAGTGACTTGGAAGACAGAATGGTGGAATTCACTGCTGTGGAACAGACTAAAGAAAAAAGAATGAAAATAAATGAAGACAGCCTAAGAGACCTCTGGGACAACATTAAACACAACAACATTCGCATTATAGGGGTCCCAGAAGGAGAAGAGAGAGAGAAAGGACCCGAGAAAATATTTGAAGAGATTATAGTCGAAAACTTCCCTAACATGGGAAAGGAAATAGCCACCCAAGTCCAGGAAGCGCAGAGAGTCCCATACAGGATAAACCCAAGGAGAAACACGCCGAGACACATAGTAATCAAAGTGGCAAAAATTAAAGACAAAGAAAAATTATTGAAAGCAGCAAGGGAAAAACAACAAATAACATACAAGGGAACTCCCATAAGGTTAACAGCTGATTTCTCAGCAGAAACTCTACAAGCCAGAAGGGAGTGGCATGATATACTTAAAGTGATGAAAGGGAAGAACCTACAACCAAGATTACTCTACCCGGCAAGGATCTCATTTAGATTTGATGGAGAAATCAAAAGCTTTACAGACAAGCAAAAGCTAAGAGAATTCAGCACCACCAAACCAGCTCTACAACAAATGCTAAAGGAACTTCTCTAAGTGGGAAACACAAGAGAAGAAAAGGACCTACAAAAAAAAACCCAAAACAATTAAGAAAATGGTCATAGGAACATACATATCGATAATTACCTGAAACGTGAATGGATTAAATGCTCCAACCAAAAGACACAGACTTGCTGAATGGATACAAAAACAAGATCCATATATATGCTGTCTACAAGAGACCCACTTTAGACCTAGGGACACATACAGACTGAAAGTGAGTGGATGGAAAAAGATATTCCATGCAAATGGAAAGCAAAAGAAAGCTGGAGTAGCTATACTCATATCAGATAAAATAGACTTTAAAATAAAGAATGTTACAAGAGACAAGGAAGGACACTACATAATGATCAAGGGATCAATCCAAGAAGAAGATATAACAATTATAAATATATATGCACCCAACATCGGAGCACCTCAATACATAAGGCAACTGCTAACAGCCATAAAAGAGGAAATTGACAGTAACACAGTAATAGTGGGGGACTTTAACACCTCACTTACAACCAATGGACAGATCATCCAAAATGAAAATAAATAAGGAAACAGAAGCTTTAAATGACACAATAGACCAGATAGATTTAATTGATATTTATAGGACATTCCATCCAAAAACAGCAGATTACACGTTCTTCTCAAGTGCGCACAGAACATTCTTCAGGATAGATCACATCTTGGGTCACAAATCAAGCCTCAGTAAATTTAAGAAAATTGAAATCATATCAAGCATCTTTTCTGACCACAATGCTATGAGATTAGAAATGAATTACAGGGAAAAAAACACAAACACATGGAGGCTAAACAATACGTTACTAAATAACCAAGAGATCACTGAAGAAATCAAAGAGGACATCAAAAAATACCTAGAGACAAATGACAATGAAAACACGACGACCCAAAAGCTATGGGATGCAGCAAAAGCAGTTCTAAGAGGGAAGTTTCTAGCTATACAAGCCTACCTCAAGAAACAAGAAAAATCTCAAGTAAACAATCTAACCTTACACCTAAAGAAACTAGAGAAAGAAGAACAAACAAAACCCAAAGTTAGCAGAAGGAAAGAAATCATAAAGATCAGAGCGGAAATAAATGAAATAGAAACAAAGAAAACAATAGCAAAGATCAATAAAACTAAAAGCTGGTTCTTTGAGACGATAAAATTGATAAGCCATTAGCCAGACTCATCAAGAAAAAGAGGGAGAGGACTCAAATCAATATAATCAGAAATGAAAAAGGAGAAGTTACAACAGACACCGCAGAAATACAAAGCATCCTAAGAGACTACTACAAGCAACTCTATGCCAATAAAATGGACAACCTGGAAAAAATGGACAAATTCTTAGAAAGGTATAACCTTCCAAGACTGAACCAGGAAGAAACAGAAAATATGAACAGACCAATCACAAGTAATGGAATTGAAACTGTGATTAAAAATCTTCCAACAAACAAAAGTCCAGGACCAGATGGCTTCACAGGTGAATTCTATCAAACATTTCGAGAAGAGCTAACACCTATCCTTCTCAAACTCTTCCAAAAAATTGCAGAGGAAGGAACACTCCCAAACTCATTCTATGAGGCCACCATCACCCTGATACCAAAACCAGACAAAGACACTACAAAAAAAGAAAATGACAGACCAATATCACTGATGAATACAGATGCAAAAATCCTCAACAAAATACTAGCAAACAGAATCCAACAACACATTAAAAGGATCATACACCACGATCAAGTGGGATTTATCCCAGGGATGCAAGGATTCTTCAATATACGCAAATCAATCAATGTGATACACCATATTAACAAATTAAAGAAGAAAAACCATATGATCATCTCAATAGATGCAGAAAAAGCTTTTGACAAAATTCAACACCCATTTATGATAAAATCTCTCCAGAAAGTGGGCATAGAGGGAAACTACCTCAACATAATAAAGGCCATATATGACAAACCCACAGCAAACATCATTCTCAACGGTGAAAAACTGAAAGCATTTCCTCTAAGATCAGGAACGAGACAAGGATGTCCACTCTCACGACTATTATTCAACATAGTTCTGGAAGTCCTAGCCACGGCAATCAGAGAAGAAAAAGAAATAAAAGAATACAAATTGGAAAAGAAGAAGTAAAACTGTCACTGTTTGCAGATGACATGATACTATACATAGAGAATCCTAAAACTGCCACCAGAAAACTGCTAGAGCTAATTAATGAATTTGGTAAAGTTGCAGGATACAAAATTAATGCATAGAAATCTCTTGCATTCCTATACACTAATGATGAAATATCTGAAAGAGAAATTATGGAAACACTCCCATTTACCACTGCAACAAAAAGAATAAAATACCTAGGAATAAACCTTCCTAGGGAGACAAAAGACCTGTATGCAGAAAACTATAAGACACTGATGAAAGAAATTAAAGATGATACCAACAGATGGAGAGATATACCATGCTCTTGGATTGGAAGAATCAACATTGTGAAAATGAGGGCTTCCCTGGTGGCGCAGGGGTTGAGAATCTGCCTGCCAATGCAGGGGACACAGGTTCGAGCCCTGGTCTGGGAAGATCCCACATGCTGCGGAGCAATTAGGCCCGTGAGCCACAACTACTGAGCCTGCGCGTCTGGAGCCTGTGCTCCCAACAAGAGAGGCCGCGATAGTGAGAGGCCCGCGCACCACGATGAAGAGTGGCCCCCGCTTGCTACAACTAGAGAAAGCCCTCGCACAGAAACGAAGACCCAACGCAGCAAAAATAAATTAATTAATTAATTAATAACATTGTGAAAATGACTATACTACCCAAAGCAATCTACAGATTCAACGCAATCCCTATCAAATTACCAATAGCATGTTTTACGGAACTAGAACAAATCATCTTAAAATTTGTATGGAGACACAAAAGACCCCGAATAGCCAAAGCAGTCTTGAGGGAAAAAAACGGAGCTGGAGGAATCAGACTCCCTGACTTCAGACTATACTACAAAGCTACAGTAATCAAGACAATATGGTACTGGCACAAAAACAGAAACATAGATCAATGGAACAGGATAGAAAGCCCAGAGACAAACCCACGCACCTATGGTCAACTAATCTATGACAAAGGAGGCAAAGATATACAATGGAGAAAAGACAGTCTCCTCAATAAGTGGTGCTGGGAAAACTGGACAGCTACATGTAAAAGAATGAAATTAGAATACTCCCTAACACCATACACAAAAATAAACTCAAAATGGATTAGAGACCTAAATGTAAGACTGGACACTATAAAACTCTTAGAGGAAAACATAGGAAGAACACTCTTTGACATAAATCGCAGAAAGATCTTTTTTGATCCACCTCCTAGAGTAATGGAAATAAAAACATAAATAAACAAATGGGACCGAATGAAACTTCAAAGCTTTTGCACAGCAAAGGAAACCATAAACAAGATGAAAAGACAGCCCTCAGAATGGGAGAAAATATTTGCAAACGAATCAACGGACAAAGGATTAATCTCCAAAATATATAAACAGCTCATTCAGCTCAATATCAAAGAAACAAACACCCCAATCCAAAAATGGGCAGAAGACCTAAATAGACATTTCTCCAAAGAAGACATACAGACGGCCACGAAGCACATGAAAAGATGCTCAACATCACTAATTATTAGAGAAATGCAAATCAAAACTACAATGAGGTATCACCTCACACCAGTTAGAATGGGCATCATCAGAAAATCTACAAACAACAAATGCTGGAGAGGGTGTGGAGAAAAGGGAACCCTATTGCACTGTTGGTGGGAATGTAAATTGATACAGCCACTGTGGAGAACAATATGGAAGTTCCTTAAAAAACTAAAAATAGAATTACCATATGACCCAGCAATCCCACTACTGGGCACATACCCAGTGAAAACCGTAATTCAAAAAGACACATGCACCCGAATGTTCATTGCAGCACTATTTACAATAGCCAGGTCATGGAAGCAACCTAAATGCCCATCGACAGACGAATGGATAAAGAAGTTGTGGTACATATATACAATGGAATATTACTCAGCCATAAAAAGGAATGAAATTGAGTCATTTGTTGAGACGTGGATGGATCTAGAGACTGTCATACAGAGTGAAGTAAGTCAGAAAGAGAAAAACAAATATCGTATATTAACGCATGTATGTGGAACCTAGAAAAATGGTACAGATGAACCGGGTTGCAGGGCAGAAGTTGAGACACAGATGTAGAGAACAAACGTATGGGCACCAAGGGGAGGAAAACTGTGGTGGAGTGGGTATGGTGGCGTGCTGAATTGGGCGATTGGGATTGATATGTATAAAGTGATGTGCATAAAATTGATGACTGATTTAAAAAAAAAAAAAAGCAAAAAAAAATAATAAAAATCAAACTCATAAAAAAAAAAAAAAAATCTCCCAACAAACAAAAAGCCCAGGACTAGGTGGCTTCACAGGCGAATTCTATCAAAAAAAAAAAAAAAAAAAAAAAAACCACATCGGTCCCATTACCTGCTCACTACAATAACTAAAATTTAAAAGTTGGCAACACCAAACACTTACAAGGATGTGGAACTATTAGAACTCATACTACTGGAATTGTAAAATGTACAATTTGGAAAACTGGCAATTTCATTAAAAGTTTAACATACATCTACCATCTGACCCAACAATTCCTAGATACGTTTAGAGAAATTAAAATATATCCACAAAAACCTTGTACAAGAATTTTCATAGCTGCTTTATCATAACAGTACAAAACTAGAAACAGCCCAGGTATCAACAGATGAATAGATCAACTATGATACAGTCAATTGAATACTACTCAGTAATAAAAAGAAATGAATTACTAATACCTGCAACAACATGGATGAGTCTCAAACATTATGCTGAAAAACACTAGACACAATAAAGCACATGTTGTATGATTCCATCTATAAGACATGTCAGAACAGACAAACTAATCTATCATGACAGAAATCCGAAGTTATTGCTTCTTGGGGCAGAATAGTGGGATCAACTGAGAAAAAGCATACGGGAATTTTCTGAAGGGATGGCAATGTTCTATATCTTGATGAAACATGAATTACAAGGGTACATGCATTTGTGAAAACTGCTTGAACGTTACACTCAACATCTGTGTGTTTCACTGTATGTAAATCATACCACTATTTTAAAAAGATAAAAAGTACACTGGCTTTGGAATCACACAGGCTTCAGGTCTGCCACTTGGCAGCTCTGCGACCTTAGCCAAGTGTTAAACTGTCAGTTTCCTTATCTGTAAAATGGGGAGAACAAGAGTTGAGAACAACTTCACAGAGTTGAAAGAATAAAGGAGACAATGTTTTAAAACCATTAGCATACAGTAAATGCTCATTAAATATTAGCCCAAAAAGTTAGAAACCCTTCATCATATATTTCAGCAACGAAGAAACATGCAGTAACAGCTAGAGCAGCTAAATACTTGGCAATTCACATATACTATCTAACTTGTTTTTAAAAACAACCCCTAATAGGGATTATTACTGTTTTATGGATGAAGAAACTGACCTTCACAGGTTGCCTATGGTCACTTAGCAAGGACTGGCAAAAGCCAAGATGCAAACTCTCATGTTCTTTCCACTGCACCACACCGTGTCCATTAGGGTCACTTTCAGCAACATGACCTGCAACTGCCAGGACAGCACAATTCATATGAGAAGCTTACTTAAGGCTCCCTACATTCTTGATAGCAGGGTAAAAAGGAGGCCAATTCTGATAGTTTGATTAGTGAATGGAGGCAGGGCTGCAAGCAGAAGCCTGAAAATGCTGCTCTAAGCTTTTACCCTGTTTTTTGGCTTCAAGATGGTTCCTGATACTTGAGGATACAGGTTCCCATTCTTTAGAGCAATTTCAAGATAAGAGAATTCTGAATGTAAAATCTATCATCTAAATGGGAAGCTGTAGCCTGGGTGACTCAATTTGACAGAATAGTTTGGAAGCTTGGCAGCTGAAATGAGAGCCACAGATTTTTAAAAAAATATATATCTCATTTCTTAATACAAGAGCCTTGTTAAAAAAAATTAAGGGATAAAACCTGGTGGTCCAGTAGTTAGGACTCCGCACTTCCACTGCCGGGGGCCCAGGTTCAGTCTCTGGTCAGGGACCTAAGATCCCACAAGCCGCGGTGTGGCCAATAAATTAATTAATTTATAAAAATTAAAACAGAAATAGTGAAAGTTACTCTGTGATACCACCTGCCCAAAGAAATCACTGTTAACTGTTCAGTGTATCTTCTTCCAGACTAAAATTTACCTTCTCCTTAACGATTCTATAGTATTCCATTACATGGATAACTATAATCCATTTTAGTCCCCTATTAAACTTTTGAGCTGTTCCTTTTTTGCTATTACAAATGCTGAAAAGAGTATCTGTGAATATACATTTTGCACAACTTTCATTTCTTATAGGATAAATACCCAGATGTACTAACGGCTAAATCTGCAAATTTAAATTTAAAAATTTTTAATTTTAAACTGCTAAATCTGCAAGAATAAACCCGAACATTTTTAGTTGACAGATATTGTTAGATTATACTCACAGACTTCCCATTTTCCCACACCTTCATCTGCACTGTTAATTATCATTTTTTAATGTAGGAACTGCAAACTCAAATGCCTAGAGAAGACTGGAAGGAAACATAAATGGATGAAGGAGGCCATGTGGGTTTGTGACAAACCTGAGTGTGCATGCTCATTTAAAGAGGGCAGCCACTACTCTGTTCCAGCCAACAGATGCCATGTATCAACAGAAATCCAGGCCCAGTGCTGGACCATCCAATTTATCAAGAAGGCCAGAAATGGAAATTTTTATGAAACTCTTGCAGGTTTTAAATGTTGACAACTAACATGCTTTTATTTAAACATCCAGTTAGTCAAACAAAATACATCTATAAGCCAGACTACATTTAGCACATGGAATTTTGTGCTAAGGTGAAAACAATATAACACTATTTTTACTGTGAATCTTATTATTCATGCAGTTTATCCTTTCCTAAGCTTATCAACAGAGGATATATCTATTCAATTTTGGTTCATACTGTCAGCACCCTTCAAAGAAAGATGCTTATCTTTTCTTTCAGATTCAAATCTACAACAACAAATACTGGACCAACAAAAAAAAGATATGTAACTTCAGATACAGAAGCTAAGAGTCTTAACTGACCTGTATGCCCAGAAAAGGCTTATGAAGACTCATTGGGGACTGAATTGCTATACTCTCCTCAACATACTTAGAGAACCCCAAGATTTTGAGAGAAAACACCAATTTGTAAAACTATGTATATCTGAAGAGAGTGGCTTTAATAATCCAGGGTTTCCCTCCATTACCTAATACATTTGCCTAACAGCAAATTTTCTCCTTGGTGAGACATCAGAAAAGGAAGAGAAGAATTCTCACACATCCACTTCGTTATCATATACTAAATGTAAACAACCACTTTCAGCTTTTTTTTTTTTTTAATTTATTTTTATATTTATTTTTGGCTGTATTGGGTCTTCGTTTCTGTGCGAGGGTTTTCTCTAGTCGTGGCAAGCGGGGGCCACTCTTCACTGCGGTGCGCAGGCCTCTCACTATCGCGGCCTCTCTTGTTGCGGAGCACAGGCTCCAGATGCACAGGCTCAGTAGCTGTGGCTCACGGGCCCAGCTGCTCCGCGGCATGTGGGATCCTCCCAGACCAGGGCTCGAACCCGTGTCCCCTGTATTGGCAGGCAAACTCTCAACCACTGTGCCACCAGGGAAGCCCCAGCTTTTTTTAAAAAATGAATTAAGGCACAGGTTTATAGGAATCCTTCTCTGCTCTCAAAATGTTACTGCAATACTGGTCCCACAGAAATAATTTCAGCAACCTATCTAATTTCAGAGTTTCTTCTCATTCCTTCTTAGTCATCCATTGCATATCTCCAGACCCAGATGTTCAAGCATTCCCTGAACCCACCATAGATAATGGCAGAGATCCATGACTATCCAAGGATCCAACAAGAGCCCTTGAATGCAACTATCTTTTCATCAATTGTAAACAAGTCCTAAACTCTTGGCTCCATAGGGAGTCTCTATCAAGTCAGTATAAACTCTGAAATAGGGGCAAAGGTCAAGGGGATGAAGCTCAGCCTAAACTCTGGATCTCATCCCACCCCCACCCTGTTCAAAAGAATTCTTATCAGAAAGGAACTCCCCAGCAAAAGGCCACATTCAGGAGACGTGATCTTGCAGTGATCTAGCAGATTCAGCTGAAGCTTTGGAAGCAAGCCTCTTGGAACTGTTATGAATGTGAAATACCAATATCACATACAGAATGTTGTGAAGGAAAGGTGACACAAAGGGGAAAACCAAGGGAACTTATCTTATGAACTTATCTTCATTTGTTTCAGGAAAGAACCTGTTTGATAATACATAGTGGAATAATCCTGAACCTCAGAAGAAATCTCTGGGAACCTATTCCACAGTGAATTACTCTACTTTACATCCAAAATAATTCTGATATATGCAAAAGAGCCCAAATGACACTTAGAAAACAGTCTTCATTCTGTACATAAAAGGCCCCGTTATATATGTTATAAATCCTTATACTGCCTTAAACTCTTCCATTAGCATCTGAGACTTGTCACAGTCAAGAGAGCTAGAAACAGGATAGAAGATTCATTAAAACAGCAGCTCTGAAGTCCCAGATGTTTCTCCACTGTGTACTTTGGGGTGAGTCATTTAACCTCTCCAGGCCTTAGCACTCTCATCTGTTAGAATAGGAACAGTATCTTTTCAAACAGGTTTTATGAGTGCTTAACGAAAAATGCACATGAAGCATTTAATGTGTAATAAATATTAGCCATTATTATTATTACTACTATTATGTAGTAAAAGCCACATATCATCAAGTTTTGTGTCTGTCGTTCCTGACTAAACCAGAGTCCCTTGAGGGCAGGAACTGAGTCATAGGCTTGGCACACACATCAAAGGGAAAAACAGAAATGGGGAGGGAAGGAAACAGTGGACTAGGTATTACAAAGTCAAACTTAAATTTAGATATTTTATATGCTATAACCAACCCTTCTCACTCCCACTAAATATGTTCAAAGTACCCAGTACATAAGGAATACCCAATAAATGTTAATTTTCTTTGATCTCTAACACCCAACCTTAAGTTCATTATCTGCAGACCACACTTGGGTTTATACGAACTGTTTTCTGAGATCAAAAATTGTGACATATAGTTTGACAACTAGGAATAGACCCATAGGACATAGTACAGAACGTTGGAATTTTGGAATGAACCTATGGGTAACTCTAGCTGAGATGTACATTTCTCTTTTATAGCTTGAAGGATCCACAAAAAGTCTCCTTGGGATCCCAAAACACTGGACAGATGAATGCAAAGCCAGAGCAAACTAGTGGTGTTAGGCTGTCTTATTCTGAAGCTGTTTTTTAAATTGCCTGTTCATCCCACATCACTCATGGATCTCTGCCTGGTGGGCATCTATCAGTATGGCAACAGAGAGGAAAGATTAATTTAACTTTCAAGTCTCTTCTAAAATGCTCATTTATCCAGGTCTTTGCTCATCAGGGGAAAATATATACATATGTGTATGTATGTATGTATGTATGTATGTATGTGTGTGTCTGTGTGTGTGTCTGTGTGTGTGTATATATATATAAAAGCCTGAGTCAGCAAGAATCCCAAGTATGCAGTCTTTTAAAAATGCTGGGACTTCCCTGGCGGCGCAGTAGTTGAGAATCCGCCTGCCAATGCAGGGGACATGGGTTCAAGCCCTGGTTCGGGAAGATCCCACATGCCGCAAAGCAAGTAAGCCCGTGCACCACAACTACTGAGTCTGCACTCTAGAGCCCGTGAGCCATAACTACTGAAGCCTGTGAGCCATAACTACTGAAGCCCATGCACCTAGAGCCCATGCTCTGCAACAAGAGAAGCCACTGCAATGAGAAGCCCGTGCACTGCAACGAAGAGTAGCCCCTACCCGCTGCAACTAGAGAAAGCCCACACGCAGCAACAAAGACCCAACACAGCCAAAAAAATTAATTAATTAATTATTTTTTAAAAGTATCATAGGATTTATAAATAAATAAATAAAATAAAATGGTAATGGCAGGTCTTTAATTACACAAATTTCTTCCTCAGCATGCTCTCTATAAGACCTTGCTACTGACCAAAGAGAAAGTGCATAATCTGAGTATTTATTTTAAATAAGCAGAGGGTTAGCTCCTTTAGTTTCCTAAGAGGTTAAATAAATGGGTTGGCAGATGGTCATTTTGGTTACCTGCTGCTGGTTGGGTGAAGGGGCCCAAAACACCCTAACAGTCAACCAGATGGTAAGAACAGTCTTGGCCAGCAGTACATGAGCTCCACTCCTTTGAGGGAACTATTTACTTGAAGCAGTAACTTACACCTGCTAACATCTGGAATGATTTATCTTTGTGTCATTAGGCAACACAGGATAGTTTAATTGAATAAAGTGGTTACAACAGCCGTTAGGTACAGAAAGACTGAGAATTTCAACATTATGCTACATAGCCTAGAATAGCATACACTTAATAGTGTTTACCATTTGCCAAGCATTGTTCCAAATGCATATATTACTTCCTTTAATCTCCACAATAGCCTTGTGAAGTAGAAGTACTTTTTTATTGTCCCCATTTAACAGATGAGAATACTAAGGCACAGAGAGGTTAAATAACTTAGCCAAGATTACAGAGCTAGTAAATACTGAAGCCAAGTTGAACTCAAGCAATCTTGAGCCAGAGTCCATGCTCTTAATTCTGAAGAATTTTGGCTTATATAAAAAGCTAAAGGGCTCACTTGAAATGCAGACAAAAAATTTATATAAAACTATGTTCACTGTGGCACTATTTATAATGTAGAAAAAACTGCAAACAACCTAAATGCCCAACAATAGGTAAATGGTTAAACAAACCATGGTAAACTTATTCACTTACAATGAAATATTATCTTGCCATTAAAAATATTTATGAAAACTGTTTCATGACTTGGGACAGTGTTCCCAATGTAATGTTGAGTGGGGGAGCAATAAACAGGATACAAAATTGTATATATGATTTCTAACCACGTAAAAAATAAGCTCAGACACAAACTGGAAGGACATATTCTCAAATAAGAAACAATGGTTATCTCCAGGTGGTGGGATTAGGGGTGTTTATAGTTTTCTTTTAGTGTTTTCCACAATGAACACTCATTATACTACTATCAGTTTAAACAAAGGCAATTTTTTTCTTTTAATCAAGCTGCACGAAAATCCTCAAGCAGTTGGTATAAACAGCTAAAAAGCTTCTAATCTGTCTAAACTTCAAGGAGTTACTTTCCTTGGCATAATACCCTTTGAACACCAAACAACATAGTCAGCACATACCAAAAAGAATGCTCATCTTCAAATTTGGAAGCTGAATTAAAATACGAGTATTTTCAATTTTGGTCAGTGTTTATTCTCTAATTATTTGTAGGATTATTTTACAAGAAGAGAAATGGATTTAACTATTTAGAGGCCAAGAACCCAGGAATGGCTTTGCTGAAATAGAATAAGGGACAAAAGTCTGACTAGGGAGGAAGAACAGCTGTTGCTAATCCAACTATTTACCCTTTGACCCTCTATCTGGCCAATAACTGAACAGTATCAATTGTTTTCCTGTATCATGTGCTGTTTACAAGCCCTGAGAGGCATGAAAGGAATTAATAATTTAGCCTAGATAGTCGACAGCCTTTATTGGGGAGCCCCTTGTCTGTGGGACAGAAATCAGAGCAAGTAACTGTCCTGAAGTCATAGGTCCCTTTACTGTTCCTGTTTTATAGCCTAATTGGTCCCCAAACATAAATCAATTATTTCTCCTGTTTTAAGCAACAATGACTTCTATTCTCTAACTTCCCTTGTATCAAGTCAGTCCTTGTTCTCTTGAATTTTACAACTACACGGTAAGAACGATGGCTGAGGAAAAAACTCGGGGAGCAGGGCAGACTGGGGTTATTTGGAAACAGAAGCACAGAAAGGTTATGCTGTTTTGAACTTCTCTTGACCTTTGACTGCCCTTGTCCCTTATGCTAACAGGCAGGGTACAGAGATGCTTCTTGTAGAAATGAACTTAGCCTGAACCTGTGCTGTAACATTGGACTCCAGGAAGCCCAGGAATCATAGGAAGGCAGCCAGAGTGTGAGTAGCTGCCCATATTCTAAGCATGCTACCCATCTGGTCTATCACAAAAAATGTAGGGGGAAAAAAAAGGCTATACAAATTTTACAAAGTCAGTCTTTCCTCATCCAGTTCCAACATGTTGTCCCAAACTTGCTGTCTACAACCACTGCCAAGCAAAATGGGAAATCAGCAACAACGGAATTTCCTGGTCCAAAATAAGCAAGTATGAGCAGGCCTTCCTTATCAGGAATTTGGGGGGTAAGGGAGACATTGGAGCCTCTAAATTCCAAAGATGCATCACAAAGAAAACCCTATTATTCTCCATCTAATGTGCAGAAGTTGTGAAATATTAACATAGGAGATGTTATTCCTTCCCAATCAGAAGCCATGGAATTTGTAGTATCAACAACCATAACCAACTTTATACAACACATGTGTACAGCCCATTTCAGTCTTGAGGTGTGCTATGACTTGGTAGGACTGAGCATGCTCAATTGAACCCCAAGATTGACTCAGACCAGATGATAAACTTTTGTTTCTTCCCATTCGTTATTATAATGTCAGATCTTTATGTATTTCTTCAAAGAGAAAGACCAAAAATACTAACTTCACAAAAATAACACGTGGACTATTGAATATAGTGGCCACATAAGCTAAGTATGATTTTTAAAAGAAAAATGATTTTTTTAGGTAACTCCCATTCTATACTGATATATAAAATTATGATTCAATATCTGTTCATTCTCAAGGAATGGAGAGGTCTATAAAGCACAATATCTAGCTAGAGAGTCTATGCAGAAATGTTAAATGAGTTAGAATTACTTGGCCCAGAAAGAACAATAATCCAATAATAATCTTCATAAGAATATCAAGTGCGTTTCCTAGAAGATGGGCATGAATATTTTCAATTGCTACTAAGTGCAGAAAAAGAGAATAAATTTGGATACTATGTGCTAAATTGGAGATTTAAAAAAGTGTATTTTGAAATAATTCCAGACAAGGAAATATTTTCCAATAGACTATTAATAAATTAGGGCAGGACATTTAGGGCAGCCTAGAACTGGGCCTGTTGCAGAGAACATTCAATGTTAAACTGAGTTCTCAATTACCTGGCTTGTTTTATGTGTAGTTCTATCTGAAAGATCACAGAGCATGTCAATATCCTTCCTAGTGTTCAAAAATGCTTCTAAGAGAGGACCATGACTTGAGAATTTACCTTTTGCTCCTCCTAAATGACGGCTATTCATAAGAGAAAGACAGTGAAAATAGTGTGTTCACTCACAGGTAATGGGATGTCAGGTAGGAAGGTGGGGTAAACTGAGCCTATATTACCTACAAAGCTGATTCTGAACTTTATGACTTGTAGAAAGACAAATCTATTTCCCTGGTGTTTTATAAGCATTATGAGACTTATTTTGTCTTGCAATTAATAAGTTAGTTGAACAAACATGAATGTTTATACTATTAAGGTGTGTGAGGAAAATATGAGAAGGTCCACAGCTGATATTAGTCAGGATGGTGAGAAGGTGAACTTTATCGCTTACCTCAACAGCAGAATGGTGACCAATAACCAGCCCCATGACCCTAACAAGTACAAGAACTAGAAAAAATAACTCGAAATCATCTCATGGAGTCTCAATCTAAAGTATCATTCGACCTTCTGGTATTATAGCAAAATAAGGTATGTATACACCGAATATTCTCCATATCCCAGAATGGTGAATGCCACATTATGAGAGCACTATAAACACAGATGATTATCTATGATCAAGACTTATATAGTCCTGAAAAGCATCATTTAATTAGACTTTGAAATGGTCATTCTCATACCTTAAACTTAAGAATGCAGATGAAGATGCTTTAGAAATTAAACTGTGGTATGAAGGTTATCAACTACAAATATCTAAACCTTTACATAATCCTTCTTTGAAAGAAATTATATCAAAATTATGTCAAAATTTTAAAAAGTGGTTGTGGGTATATGGTTGTATGTATGCATAAATGAAAGCACAATTTTTGTTGGTGGTGGTTTCATGGGATGATGGAGAACAAGAAACTAGTATTAAATAGAAATTTTCAGCGAAGAATTTTCTATTAAATGGCTAGACTCTGGCCACCAAATAACATTAGGAGAAGAAAAAGAAAACATAACTAGAAAAGAGAGAATACCCTCCCCATAATCATAAATTAAAGTGAAATAAAATCTGTCAATAGGTCTATAAATGACATCTTAAGTTATACATTTCAAAGTACACACACATACACTTTTCTTACACATGAACACTGGGGAACATTCAGAACTTACTAGTGCTTGGGTCAAGCTCTGCCAATTCGTCCTGACAAAAACCTAAAGAGAAAACAACAGGAAAAAAAGATTACAATTCATGAATTACTCCAAGGTGCCTCCAAATATGAAAAATCAAGTATCATAGAGGGGGAAAAAAATCCAGACTCAGATGTCAAATCTGGATATGAATCCTAGCTCTATAACATTTAGCTACTGTACATCCTTCTTTGAGCCTCCATTTCATCATCTTTATATAAAAAAATGGAGATAGTAACAGCACTTATCATGGAGTAGTAATGAGGATTAAGTGAAACACTGATATAAAATGCTTATTTAGCACAGTCCCTGGCACAGAGGAGCTCAATAAACAACAGCACAAGTAATTATGAGTAAGCATGCCAAAGTTAGCTGTAAAAAGTTCGTAATAAAATTACAACGTACTTAATACTCGTCATGTTCTACTATGTTATCCATGAATTATTTTCCAAAAGAAAGCAAAATATACAAAATATGAACTTATAAAATATCAAACAGGATAATTTTACTTAAAATTTTCACAGTTGCTGAAGAATTTTACCTATACACACAAATAGGAGCAATTCTTCCATTAATAAATATGCTATTCAAGTTGGAATAAATACCTCTCAAAGCACATTTCAGGCCCAAAAAATCTGAGCTACATCTTTCTGATTGGTGTGTAACTATCACACTGAAGAGAAAAATCAAGCACAGTGAGTGGCAAACACCCAGTAGGTGTTCTATACATAGGTGATGAAAGTTCTATTTTCCTGGAATGACTGCTTATTCTCTCCAGTTTGCCTTCTACTCATCCTCAGAAAAGCTTTTTCTTGCCTCCCTTATCCTTGTGTCATACACAAGGTCAAAGCCCCCTGTTATAATTATCTATAATGCTTTGTGCACTCATAAACAAGGAATTACTGGCTCAATGTCTGATGACACTATTAGACTGTTCCACTAACAGTGTTCCACCATCCCAGGGGAAGGGACCTGGCCTGTCTTGTTCACAGCTGTATCCCCATTATGTCTCACAAGCCTAGTACAAAGCAGATGTTCAATAAATATCAACTGTAGTATCTCAATGGTAAATTCAAAAACAATGGAGCAAAACTAGGACTAGAGGGATATAAGAACATTTTCTGTCATCAGAGCCAGGCAACCAGAAGCCAAAAGAGCAACTGAGCGTCATGTGGAGAAGAAGAATTCAAACAGCAAGTAGACTGTTTAAACACCACTTTTAAAGTCCTTGCAATCCTGGGCATTCACCAAACAAGCCACAGTCCTTCTTGGTAAAGAACTATTCATCATCCTTCAAGACCCAGCTCAAATATGACAACTATGAAACGTGGAAAACAGAAGAGGCCTCTCCTGCATTCACAACTTAAATAACTGCCTCCTGCACTAGACAGTGAGCTCTTCAAGGGTAGGGACAGTGCCATATCCATCTGCGGAGCTGCTTCTATGCCCAAAACAGTTGCCGATACATTACGTAAGGTGCTCAAATGCAGGATGAACCAAACAGAAAACACAACCCTGCCTCTAGATCACAGTCTAGGGGAAGGAAGTCACAGGATCAGAAAATCTAAGTCTAGCCTGAAAAGTGTGTGGAATGTCTGAATGAGGAAATCTGATCTGGAAAACCAGAGTTTGGAAGCTGCTAAAGTGGATGAGATGCCTAAAAAGGCTCACCTCAGAGCAACTTTAAACCCTCTCTACCTAAACACATGGGGATCAGAAAAGCTGTGGAGAGATGCCAGGCAATGAGGAAATCACTCATTACACATGGTTCCAATATTGAACATCCTGCCAGAAATGAAACTGAGAATAAGCATTCACTTAACATAAATTGACTCAAAAACAGGACAAAAAACATGGGAAGGCAGAATAGTATAATGGGAAAGTTATAGTTCAAGCCACTTTTAGTTTAGTCATATGACTTTAGGCAAGTCACTCCCTATTCTGGACCTCAGATTCTGGACATTAAATGAAAGAGCTGTACTAGAAGTCTCAAGAAAAGACAAAGCCTAACACATTTTCTGAAAACAACATTCGAAACTCAAAGTAACTAGATCAAACACAAATAAAGAGAGGGTGACTAAAAAACAAAGAAATACTATGAAAAATAGTTAAAGTGGACATCTATTGCTTTTATCTGCCTAGCAACCACTCCCCCCTTCTGGTTAATGGCAGTCTGATTTTACTTTGGAGACTTATCCCTTTTACACTTTCAGTTGATATGACCCAAGTAGGATTGACCCTAACCCTGCTATAAACTGGGATTAACAACAGCACTTACCTTACAGGTCTGTTAAAGGATTAAATGAGATAGTGCTTGTAAAGACCTTACACAGTACTTGACAAAGTCAAAGCTCAACATATGTGAGCTACTACTAACTAACTAACCCCAAGGGTCCACCCAATCTAGTGCTGTATCTGTGGTACCAAAGAGGAGATTATAGGAGGGTTAACTATTGACTCATTCATGACACCATCCTCAAAGACCTGGAATGGAACCCCCTAACATCACTAATGTAGTTTAATTACTTGCTGTGATTCTTGAACCTTTTTTTATATTTTGAGCCTATAAATTGCTTGATGCAATAATTCCAGATGTAGTACGCTATGCCCCAAGGAAAGAAGAACTCTTCATATTTTCCTTAAAACAAATTCCTCCAGTGGTCACAAAGATCCCTGATTATGAAATTCAGTAACTATGTCTAAGTCCCTCCATCCAGCCCTGAGACCACTGGCTAATAATGTTGTCTCTGGCTTTACAGATCATCACTAATGCAGGAGGCCTGAGGAGATATGGAGAACAATGTTAATCCTACCTCCTGACAAGTCAATGGAATGGCTAGATCTGGCTACCGTTCTCAGTCTCACCCAGATTCGCAGCAACCAGATCTAGCTAGCAAAATGATTCCTAGCTAGAAGAATCCAAACTACTGCTAGAAGTAACCCCAATGTGTGTTCAATTCAACACAGAGGCAAAGGATATCAGAATTGTTTGGTAAAAAGCAGACTCCTAAGGCACATAAATACACAAATATAACCCCAAAACCTTCTGCCTCACAAAATACAACATATTAAACAGATTAGGAAATGTTCTGAGAAATCCAGAGTCTTTGGCTGGTGACTTAAATTGCTTTAAAAAGGGAGAGACAAGAGACACAGCTTGGTTCCTAAAATGATAGATATACCACTAAATTAGCATGCTCACAAGCAATTTGAAATTTAGTGCAAAGCTTATATATATTCTGTTACCACGGTTTAACTTAGAAGACAGATGCACAGTGAAAAGGACATGGGTCTGAGTTAGAGTTGGATTCAAATCCCGTATCTGCCACTATTTTTGTTTAATTAACTACCCTATAGCTACTTCCTGAAATGGGGATAAAAATAACCATCTGGTTCAACTGATGTGAGATTTGGTGAATATATATAAATAACCTACTTTATGGCAAGAGATCAATAAATGGCTCTCAGTCTAGGAATTTTCTTTAATACAAAGGAAGATCCAGTTGACAAGCTTTTCTCCAATAGGAAAGAATTTGGCAAAAACAAAAAGATCAGTGACTCCTTAATCTGTGATTGGCTACAGTAATAGATTTTGAAAATATTGATTTTTTTTCTTTATTTACTATTTTTGGCTATAAACTTATACATTTACCACAATAGGATCTTAAATAAACTTTGAGTATACAATTTTTTTCCAAATGTGAACAAAAGCTTATGGGTAATGCCACTTAACAAATTCAAGCCTAAAACACTAGCTAATTGTAATCTATAATGTGTTTTTTACAAAAGCAAGTTAAATATTACTCTAGGAATGTTTTAATTTCATTCAATTTGACTGTAGGAAGGCAGCATGGTGCAACAGAGACTTGGATCCTGGTCAGGATTCTGCCAATCTACTTTGAAGCCCACAAGGCAAAATTAAGGTGAGGCCCTTAAAAGGCAAAATTCTATAATTTTAATCAAACATCTCATCTTTCCCCAAAACAGAAATCACAGATTAACATTAGTTTAAGTGTTTTAATTCAATATGAGATATAACATTATTTTACCTAGTCAACTGCAATTCAAGTTTCATGTACTTTAAAATGTGAGATATGAAGTGAAGCAGAGCTTCCAGAAGGAAGTTAGGGATTTAGAAGGATTTTGAAACTATTCTGCCTTATTAGGTTCCCTACTCTGTGATCCCAATTCCCTCTGCTTCCCACACCAAATCACCACCAGGGCTACTGACCGTGAATTCAGGTTTTAGAGAATTTTGTTTTCCATACTCCCTAAGAAAAATGCTAAAAATCTTTACCCAGGATTTGTACTGATACACAAGAGTCATTCACTGGTACTTTCTGGACCAACAGCTCAGGTCATCTGTGTCAGTTTCCCATCTGCTTTGTGCCCCTGATCATGATTAGGTTCCCAATGAAACTCGGTGTCCTTCTTTCAGTCAGATCTGGTCTCAGCCCTAACTATCCCCCGCCTCAAGGCTGAGGCACGTCCCAGGATCCCAGGAAAGGTTGCTCAGTAAATGTTGAGGAACTACTTCTTTCTCCAAAAAGCAATGGTACTAAACCACATGCTACCACAATTAAGTTCTTGCCAAAATATCAAGTTCTAAGAGAAAATAACAGTTTCAGTATTCTCTGCCTTTGAAGTCTAGACCAACAATGTCCAATTGAAATTCCTACAATGATGGAAATGTTCTCTCTCTTCATTATCCAAAATGATAGCCACTAGCCACATGTGGCTATTAAGCACTTGGAATGTGACTAGTGTGACTGAGCAACTGAATTTTTAACTTAATTTAATTTTGATTAATTAAAGTAGCCACATAAGGCCAGTGGCTATTATAATGGAAAACATAAGACTAGAAAAAAAGTCTTCCCTCTTCTAAATGTATTATGCCACCTTTTGGACTCTGTTGCAGCTTTAAAGTAAATGAAATATGGAAATGCTTACGCTAGTGTTATTTACTAACCAATTCATAAGTTTATCAGTTGTTATCAGAAAGTAATTCCATCAGCCTAGCAAATATAGTCACTTACTCCCTCAAATGTTATTAAGTACCTGCCCACACTGTAGCAGCTCCTAGGCCTGGAAGATACAAATATCAGTAAGAATGACCCTACTGTCAGAGAATGAATAGTCCAGAGGGGTACAGAATAAAAATTAACTATAGAGCACAACAATAGGAATGTACTTAATGCCACTGAACTGTACACTTAAAATGGTTAAAATGGTAAATTTTATGTTATATATATTATACTACAATAAGAAAAGATTAAAGCCAAATGAAATAAAGATAGCGAAGGAACTTCCCTGGTGGTCCAGTGGTTAGGACTCCACGCTTCCACTGCAGGGGGCACAGGTTCAATACCTGGTTGGGGAACTAAGATCCCACATGCCGTGTGGTGCGGCCAAAAAAAAAAAAAACAAAAGCTAGTGAAATAGACAATAACATTAAAAAAATTAATGATAGGGAGTGAATGATGGACAGATTGGGACAGATGGACAAGGTGAAACTGGGAAGCACTGCAGAGTAGTAAGAGCATATCTTTTGCTATCATAATAGGTTTGAGTACTGGCACCATCACTTACTACTGTGTTAACTTAGGAAGTGACTTCACCTATCTGAGCCAATTTCCTCATCTGTAGATTGCTGTGAGGATTTAATGAAATGATACACTTAGGGCAGTGGAAAGCGCTTAAGAGCCGCTATCAATATTAGTGAGAACAGAGCAGCAACCATGGGGCCAGGGGCATGTGCAAGGGATAAGCATTCACCAGACAAACAGGGCTATTTGAGAAACATGCAGAGGAAGCCACATGTAAAAGGCATGAACCGAGAAAGTGAACAATGTTACCTGATAATGTGATTTGACTGGAGCCCCAGCCAGGGCCATATCATAAAGGGTTTTAACTGCCATACATGGGGAGTTTTTGGCTTTTATTCTATAGGCAATAGTCACTGAGGAAAGGAAATACATGGATACACCTAGGAAGTGTGTCAATACCAGCCCAACTCTGACTAACTTCAATACAGTGGTTCTAAAATTTCAACCAGGTAACTAAAAGCATAAGGGTTAAAAGGATGGGAGGAAAGCGCTCTGAGAGGGTAGCCAAGATATACATGGCAAACCATCCACAGATCCTGAAATTCTAGGAACTCTTCCCATTTTTCAGGGCCCCTCCCAACTCCATCTCCTATACTGCTTTTGGTACAAAGAATGGCTTAGGTAGCGGCTGAAAAGGAACATAGCTTTTTTCCTTTTTTTTTTGGTAACAAACATTAGCTAGCCAAACCATGGCCTGCCTTACAGTCCAGTTTGCAGCCTGCAATTTAGCCCCAGACCCAAGCAAGTACAGAAACACTTTTCTTTAGATTGGCTGAGCATTAAATTCACATCTGCCTCTTTCCTTTCTATCCAGTGAGTGGGATGCCACTTGGGCCATTAGCTTTTGTTTCTCACAGGCAACCTGATAAACTATACTTCAGGAATAACAGAAAATGCTTTTGAATACAGAGACAGCACCACAAGTCTGCACAGCAAAAGCTGGCTGGCAGAACTTCAAGTCATATTTCCCTTTCTCCACCTACAAATGTCAAGGTCACATTTTTAAAACTGCAACAAAAACAAAGCCCTTTCCCTAATGTCATTTTTTTAACATGAAATCTTAGGGGCAGAAAAAAAGAGTGGGGGGAGGAGAAGCCAAGAATTCTCAATTATATAACCTATTGTGCCCACATATTTGCTCAGCTTAAATGGTGCTTACAAGAAGTGTCTACATTTCTATGGAAACATTAATAAGTTCCATCTGATCAACCTACATCACCTTTCATTCAGTTTTTCAGCCTTCTAGCTTTGTAACTGCAGCCTTGAAACCATACTGAAGGCAGAAAAGCCAGCTCAAGATTATGACATTTCAATTTTAAGATATTTAAAAAAATAAAAGCAGTACAAAGCTTCAAGGCTGTGGCTAGAGAATCAGAAGGTGAAAACAGTTTAGGAAGGCAATTCGGTTTGATGAGTCAGAGGTCATTAGTGTTTCTATGGAAATATAGTACAGGCATTTCTCAGAAAACTGCATGTACTGATGAGCCTCTGACATTCTTCATTTACAATTCCTGGATCTCTGTAGTAACAAAAGAGATTGTTGATAATTCTCCATTCAGCTTGGAGGTTAAAGAAATTTCAAAATGCACACATACAATAAAATGTATAAAATAATCTCTCAGCTGCCATTTATTGAATCTTTATTATAGGCCTGGCATTGGCTTGATGCCTTACACGAATTCTTCCTTTCTCCATCTTATAGGTTTAAACAGATTATTGTATTCTGTTACATGGAAAGAGCCACAAAAGTCAAAACAAGAGAACTTCTATTCAGAGTAGTTGGGCTAATAAAACCCCACCTTTGCAAGGTACATGCTTTTCAACAGCTAGCTGGGAACTTGACGTTACTTCAAAAAACAAACCCTGACATTCCCACAAAAGCAGGGCTTCAGAGTCCAAGAAAAAAACACCACACCTTAGATGAGTCCATTATAAACCTCTTGAATAATCCAAGATAATCAGAAGCAGCCAGAGTAACTTCACTAACCAGATCAAACCGAAGTATAAAACTTTACATGAATGAATAAATGCAATATTGTAATTAAACAAGAACTAGGTTCTTTTAGAAAAATGTTACTCCCAGCAGAAGTAGGAAGAGTGAAGACTTTTTTGCTCATTGTCATTTCAAAGACTAACTGAAGAAGAGTCTTACAGACAAAGGAGTTTGTTTGACCGTGGTCACAGAGCTTTCGAGGTCATTTCAGAACCATCTGTTGAGGATGATTTTTTTTTTCTCCATTCTATTTTTCTGATTGAAAATATATTGTTTTTATAAACAGAAACATGCACATTTTAAAAATCCTAAGGACAATGAAAAATATTTTTAAAAAGAATGTATATATATGTATAACTGAATCACTTTGCTGTACAGCAGTAATTAACACAACATTGTAAATCAACTTTACTTCAATAAAAAAGAAAAAGCCTAAGAACAAAATGATTCGCCTTAACTCTAAAATTGACCAGTTCAACTGAAGGAAAAAAAAAAAAACCTCCCAGACATTCTCTAAGTGACTTTTAAATTACTTCTTATTAGAAACATAATTCTGGGCACTAATCTTTCTGACATACTAGTTAACCATTAATGCTAAAGCTCAGCACCATCTCTCATGTCTCAGCTTCAGAAATCCATTGTGTGGCAACAAAAAGATACAACATCTTTAAACTTCCACCCCAGAATCTTTCAAATATGAAGCAAAGCTAGTTGCTAGTTAATCATATCTATGAAATAACCCCAAAAGAAATTTTTTTAAACTATTCGAACTGGAGTCAAGATAGAAGAGCAAAAACCAACATATGTTTATAGCACCACATAAATGCAAAAGACACTCCACAAACAGGATTAAGGGTGAAAAACTCCTGCTGCTTCTTATATGCTACACTTTCCTACGTTCTAAAATTAAACTCAATAAATATTTACCTAGCATTTTCAATATAGGGCACCATGCTAAGTTAAAAGGGATACAAAGATGAATAAAGCTGGCTACCCCTAGATTCTTACAATCCCTCTCCCCACTGGTAACCACTAGTTTGTTCTCTATATCTGTGAGTCTGCTTCTTTGTTATATTCACTACTCTGTTCTATTTTTTTACATTCCACATATAAGTGATATCATACAACACTTTGTATTTGTCTTCCTCTGTCTGACTTATTTCAATTAGCATAATAACCTCCAAGTCCATCCATGTTGCTGCAAACAGCAAAATTTCATTCTTTCTAACGGCTGAGTAGTATTCCATTGTATGTATATTACCACATCATCTTTATCCATTCATCTGTTGACAGACACTTAGGTCGCTTCCATATCTTGGCAATTGTAAATAATGCTGCCATGAACATTGGGGTGTATGTATATTTTCGAATTAGTGTTTCTGGTTTTTTTGGATATATAGCCAGGAGTCAAACTGCTGGGTCATATATGGTAGTTCTATTTTTAGTTTTTTGAGAAACCTCCACACTGTTTTCCACAGTGGCTACACCAGTTTACACTCCCACCAATAGTGTACAAGGATTCCCTTTTCTCCACATCTTTACCAACATTTGTTATTTGTGTTCTTTTTGATGACAGCCATCCTGACAGGTGTGAGATGATGCTTCATTGTAGTTTTGATTTGCATTTCCCTGATGATTAGCGATGTTGAGCATCTTCTCATGTGCCTGTTGGCCGGCTCCCCATTTTCAACATGTTTAGCATGGCATGGAAGGCCTTAAATCATAGAAATAGGGAATTCCCTGGCAGTCCAGTGGTTAAGACTCCGAGCTTTCACTGCCAAGGGCCCGGGTCTGATCCCTGGTCGGGGAACTGAGATCCCACGGGCCACATGGCACCGCCAAAAAAAAAAAAAAAAATCTCATAGAAATAAGCAAGTCCAACATTTGAAAAGCTACTTTTTAGAACCTTCTTTTCCTTGACTCATCATGAAGTTTGAAAAGGGTAAAACATCAATTCCTATTTCCAAACTCTTAACTCTTTATACAGAGATTAAAACGTCTATACCAACTCTGATGTTAAAGCAATTTCCTAATGTTGAGACATCAATAAAGTGATACACTAGGGAGGCAAGACACCTGAACACTAGCTTTACTCTGGTACTAATAAGCCATTTGTGTAATGCTGAGGGATCTACTCCCTCTGTGCTCCATTTTCTCTTCAGTAAAAGGAGAAAGTCTGGCCAATTTTCTTAGTATTTTTTCAGCTCTAAAGTCTATGAATTTTTCAAAAGTTGGCAGTTGTGTAAACTAGGGGATACAGAGGACATAACGTTAACACTTGAGGAACCCTTAAGAGGTTGCCAAGATTCTTAGATTTTTTTTTTTTTTTTAACTATAAGAAACCTTATAAATCATCCCTAATCTCTTCCATCCCAGTCTAGCCCCCATTTTACAGAAGGAAGAAATTGTGTAAAGGGAGTAACATCTGTAATATCTCTCTGCTTTAAACGATAATCATGGTCCTAAAGGCTTTGGCATTTTCCCAATCTAAAAATGGCAACAATAATAGTACATACATGTCACAGGACTGCGGAGAGGATTAAATGAAATAAAAAAAATTTAAAGCACTCAAGAGAGTAACTGGTGCATAGTACATGTTTAGTAAAGGTTAGCCATTATTATTATTATTTTTTTTAGATGGACCAGTTATTCAATTAGGTTCTTTGTAAGAAGTTTAGAACACTATTTTGTGAGGATAAATTCCATTTGTAAGAGCAAACACAGAGCGGAGGTAGCCCTGGAGCTGAGGAACAGCTTTGTTTCTTCATAGAATTTGTGAGTCCACAGCTTTCTGATCAACCTTGCGCTGCTCTGTAATCTCATATTTCTCTCTGTGGGTCGAAGATCTCACCTTCCTGGTGCCTGGGCTTACACAGCTTCTTCTTCTTGAAGTAAACATCAGTAAGATGTTCTAGGATTTTTCACACCACCGATATCAATTTTGATGGAGGTGGCAATGACAAATTTCTGGTGTTCTGCGGAGAACTCGATTGAGGGACAGAGGCCCAGCCACAAGTAGCAAGCCACTGCTCAGCTGCTTCAGAAAGATGACCCTCTTGCCTCCGTGGCGCCCAGTGAAGCAGATCAGAATGGTCCCAGGAGTGATGTCAGCACGCAGTTTTTTCACATGCTTACTGAAGGGTTTTTTGCCATGACTTAACAGCTTTCCAGGCACATTTTCAGTAGGATAATACCTAGGCACTTTGTGAAGTTAACCACTCGGGTACCACCATTCTTGTCACCACCAACTGGTTTTGTGACAGTAGCAAGGACCATCGCCTTCTTTTTCTTTTCAACCTTGGATTTAGCTACTGAATACTTCATCTTGTACAAGGCCTTTCTGGAATACATAACCAATCAGGAATACTGGCCAATTCCTCTGACCAAGACAGGGTTTCAGCTGCAGTAGGGTTTTCCCTTCTTAACCTTTTTAACCTTGCCACCAGCATCAGCCTTTTTTTTTTTTTCCTTTTAATTTTTATCGGAGTATGGTTGCTTTACAATGTTGTGTACAACACTGTACAACAAAATGAAACAGCCATACACACATAGATATCCCCTCCCTTTTGGACTTCCCTCCCATTTAGGTTACCACAGTGCATTAGGTAGAGTTCCCTGAGCTATACAGTATGTTCCCATCAGTTGTCTAATTTATACATAGTATCAATAATGTATATGTGTCAATCCCAGTCTCCCAATTCCTCCCACCCCACCCCTTTCCCCCTTGGTATCCATACATTTGTTCTCTACACGTCAGCCTTCTTCGCTTCACATTTTTTCTCTTTAGTATCTGGCTTCTCAGCTTTTCCACTGCCATCTTGTAAGATGAGAAAATGGAGTTAGCCAGTATTATCATAGTTGGGAAAGTAATTCTGATCTTCACCCTCCAAGCCACAAATATAAGTATACTTGTGAAACAGACTTCTTTTTTTTTTTTTTTTTAATTTATTTTATTTATTTATTTTTGGCTGCTCTGGGTCTTCGTTGCTGCGCACAAGCCCCCTCCAGCCGCAGCGAGCAGGGGCCACTCTTCACCGTGGCACGCGGACTTCTCATTGCGGTGGCCTCTCCCGTTGCGCAGCATGGGCCCCGGGCGCGCGGGCCTCAGCAGTTGCAGCACGCGGGCTCAGCAGCCATGGCTCGCAGGCTCCAGAGTGCAGGCTCAGCAGCTGCGGCACACGGGCCCAGCCGCTCTGCGGCACGTGGGATCCTCCCGGACCAGGGCCCGAACCCGTGTCCCCTGCATTGGCAGGCGGACTCCCAACCACTGCGCCATCAGGGAAGCCCAGACTTCTTGATTAAAAAACATAAACCACTTTGCAGCAGCTCTAGAGAAACTGTTCCACTCTGTGCACACACAGAGAATAGGACCTTTTATTAAGTCATCACTCAGTGCTATTATTGAGATGTTGGCTTCTTGATGAAGCTACAGCATTCATGTGAAAACTGACCTCTGGGTCAACCATTCAGATCTCAGATCACCAGACCAATGAAATAAATGACTGGGGCATGTTTAAGAGCTACAGATACTAGTCTACCCTGCCCAACTAAAATCATACTCTACTTGTATAATACATGCATCCTTTTAATTTTTGATACCTGTTATAAGGTCTGTCAGCTTAGGGGTAAAGTTCATCTTCTAACATTATCATGCATTAGCATTAGCACAAACATAATGTAGCATTCTTACTTCCCAATATGTATCTCAAAACTAAGTGAAATACCAAAAATGTCAGGCTTCCAGAGTGGGGAACCATTACTTGGTATACAGCACTTCTCATCTGACTTTAGCAATCCTGTTTCTGCATATGCTTCACATTCCTGAATAAGTCAAAGTGACGATATTTTTAGAATATTAACTAATGATGTCAAGATGAGAAGAGTGTACTCATAAGGTCAACAAGGCAGACTGAAATACAAGCTGACCTGGAAATTGAAGTTGTGTAGACATACTGGTTGCTTACAGTCACTACCATATTACAGTCTTCGTGTTTTCAGTTCACGATATTCGTTTTTTAACTTGTTCCACATAGTATTAAGTAGCCTAATGTTATTTTGCTTTATTTCCTAAAAGCCATTAAGTATTACAATTCCCTCCCATTCCACACAGAGACCTACTTCTGTGTCACATGCCCAGGGCCAGCACTGCCTCCCTGTTTGCAAGGACATGTCCTAAATCCCACAACAGCATCCTTCTCCAACACCACTAATTGGTTTTCGACTTCATTCTTTTCCTTGGAAACACAAAAAGGTATCTTTTAAAAAAAAATGGTCAGGGACTTCCCTGGTGGCACAGGGGTTAAGAATCCACCTGCCAATGCAGGGGACCCGGGTTCGAGCCCTGGTCCGGGAAGATCCCGCGTGCCGTGGAGCAACTAAGCCCGTGCGCCACAACTACTGAGCCTGCACTCTAGAGCCCGTGAGCTTCAACTACTGAGTCTGCCCGCCTAGAGCCCGCGCTCCGCAACAAGAGAAGCCACCGCAATGAGAAGCACGTGCACCGCAACAAAGAGTAGACCCCGCTCGACGCAACTAGAGAAAGTCCACACGCAGCAATGAAGACCCAATGCAACCAAAAATAAATAAGTAAATAAAAATAAAATAAAATAAAATAAATTTTTAAATGGCCAGTTAAAAAAAAAAGTTAAGAATTTAAACAAGCAATTTTCAAGGGGCACACCTGTCCCCATGCCTAAAAATGGAGGCGGCATTAACTCTGAAGTGTGGTTTTAATTTTTGCATCTGCCATTAAAGCAATGTCTTCTAAATACTAGACTCCTTAAGGTACAAATGACCCTTAGGATCCTCCTCTATCAGAATATGGTGCTGAGATTCCAAGAGTGTGAGGCCTAGAGTCAAACAGCCTATATTTGAATCCCATCTCTCCCATTTACCAGGCCAAGTCACATAACTGCTCTCAGTTTTCTCATCTGCAAAATGACAGTAATAATGTAACTCTCCTTATAAGACTGCTACACATAATTAGTACACGGTAAGAACACAACAAATTTCAATTTAAGAAGAAAGACAAATGCTTAACTACAAGATTTTTAGAGAAAGATAATGATCACAAACTAAGTACTAATTATACTAATTTTGCACACGAATAGAGTTGCTAAATCACAATTCAGCTAAGAAATTGGTTTGGGACAAATTTTTTTCCTTTCAACAGGAAGAACACAAATACTTCATGCTCTAATCAAGAGAGACATTAGGTTTTTGTTTATGATTTAGAATTTAAAGTGGTAAAATTCTAAATAGAGCATATGAGCTAGATAATAAAATTTCAAACCCTTGTTCTAAAGTCTCCATTACTTCATACCAGGGCATGCTGACAAATCTTACCCTGGGATAAGCTCTGGGTTGAAACCCTGGGTTCAAAGTGTCAAAGAACAGTGAATCATATAGTTTAGCTTATGCCAAGTATTAGAAAAATTTTATTGAAGTATCAATTATACCAAGTTTGGCCTGCCATACACTACACCAGTCTGGCCTCTAGGATTAGAAAACTATTAGGAAGAGGTTTCACAAGATTATTTATCAAGAATCCACAGTAAATGTTCAAAGATATAACCTAGCACAGACAAAGTACAATATAATAGACAGGAAAATCAATTCATGGGGACTTCCCTGGTGGCGCAGTGGTTAAGAATGTGCCTGCCGATACAGGGGACACGGGTTCAAGCCCTGGTCCGGGAAGATCCCACATGCCACAGAGCAGTTAAGCCTGTGCACCACAACTACTGAGCCTGCGCTCTAGAGCCCGCAAGCCACAACTACTGAGCCCTCATGCCACGACTACTGAGGCCCGTGCGCCTAGAGCCCGTGCTCTGCAAACAGAAGTCACCGCAATGAGAAGCACGTGCACCACAAGGAAGAGTAGCCCCCACTCACCGCAACTAGAGAAAGCCCACGCACAGCAACGAAAACCCAGTGCAGCCAAAAATAAATTAAATAAATAAATTTATTTTTTAAAAAAAGATTTCTGCCAAATTAAGATCAACAGTTAGCACAGCAGCATTTTCAAGAATGTTCAGTTTGTCTCTATCCCCGCTCTCTGCTGCTCCTGCAGCTGGAAAGAGCCAGGGCAGAGAGGGGACCTCTGCTGGTGGAAAAATACAGTCTGCTCTGGGCTGCAGGTAATGGGGGAAGAGATGGGGTACAGGAAAAGGGAGAAAAGAAAAGGGTAAAAAACGACAGGGTAGCAATTTAGAAGAAGGAAACTGACAACAAATTCTGTAAGTTCTACAAATTAGATTCAGCAAATTGATTTTTGTTGAATTGAATATTGGGTAAAGTGGATATACGGCAAACTAGTTTCAATGACTTGGATTTCGGTGAACTGGCTTGCTTACCCATGAAGTAGGTATATTAACATTACTTACAGATAAGGAAATTGAGAAATGTTAAATAACCTTCGTACAGTAACACAGCTACACTCCAGGTTCTTCACACACTACATCAATTCATTCTCCAGTAACTTGTGTGGTGATTCTACATCCTTTCAGCACCACTGCCCTCCAAAAAAATCAAGAAAGTAGGAGAGACAGGCTTTAAACCCAGGTCCAACTAGAGCTCATGCCCTAACACACCTAATTAATCACTACATCATAATAGTTCTCTGAAATAATTTTAAATTGCCACCCATACCAATGCAGTTTGTCTACCATACTACAATAACTATTTATTCTACCCTCTTCTGCAAAAATTTGTATCTGCTGTTCAGAGGTTGAGTGGCACTGCTGCTGCCAGACTAAACTAGAATACTTTCAAGGCAAAAGTCAAGATTGTAGAGACATTATTACTTTATTTAGGCTGGACAACCTTATTACTCATATGATTTCAGATCAAATTTTGCACAACTGAAATTGCTTGAGAACCCATACTACCATCTTTAGGGATCCCACACTGACAATCCCTGATGTGTGTGTACATACACATACACACACACATACACACACACACACACACACAGGTATATAATTTTATGATCAATTATTTTGGTCAAAGTGTAGGCTAGCCTCATTAAGTAAATGTAAAAACTAAAATAATCCTAAAGTCTACACAATCTATATAAGACATTAGTGCTTGCTCAAACTGTTTGCCTTACTACCGGGGTCTTCAGGGATTTATCACATTTATGATGCTAGGAGAAATGTCTTATCTCACCTACTGACACATAAAACTTGACTTTTCTTGTAGCAACATTTTCAACTTTCCTCCTATCAATAAGATAGTAGTTCAAGGCTCTCTAAACAACTGAAAATATATTTTGCTCTTTTTGGTAAGCAGAAAAATTCTCTACTCATAGATCTCATGATACAGCCCAAATATAAAGCATTTTTGCCTCAGTATAATCAGGAACTTTTACTAACAAAGTTCCCACTCCTGTAAAATATTTTAAGAATGAATTAAACTGTTACTTTTAAAAAGCATTAAACATTTATTCTGATTTTGAACACTGGGTTCAAAAATCTCTTTATGTTAAGATGGGGAAAAGAAAGATCTTTTAAGCAAACTGACACTTTGAAAAACATCACCCTACCTTAAACCTCTTCAAATACATATTTCAAATGCTCAACGAAGAAATGACACAGCTAATTTTTTTTTGTCCATTCCAGGCTTCTCTTCTGCACTTTAAAAGTGCCTCTTATTAATTATTTCTATCTTCAACTTACACCCAAGGCTACCCTTAATGTTTTAGCAAACAGAATATGATTCTTCCTAACCTCCTGTGAAAACAACAAGGACTATAAATTTAACTCAAGACAGCTTTTGTGGTTCAGTTAGATTCAAGGTCATCTCAAGGCTTTTAATTACTAACCAGGATTTGAGGAGGTCTGCAATTGGTATAGTCCAGGGAAAGAGCAGCTGGCTTATTCACTTTCTTATTAAAGAGCCTTATAAAAACTGTGTCTTGGCAAATTGCAAACTCTCTTACCACCAGTGGTGAACACAAAGAAGCAGAGCAAATGATCTTCAAACATTTGTGTTTACTCTCAATCAACCTCAACTTTTAAAATTACTAGAAGACTCTTAAATCTTAATTTCAGCAAGTATGATTTATGATTTAATTCAAAATTTGTAGATAGCCAGACTCTGAAAATATTTGTTTCCATTCTGAAACCAGCCCTGTTAAAAATTATGAATGCCCTTCAAATTAGCATAAAATTTATTTAGGTTTTTCACTATCAAACCCTGTGCAGAGTCAGTGTTTCAGCCACTGAGGAAGCCATGCAGATTATGCAGATATCTAAAGGAATGTAAGTTTAACTTCTCTCTCCATGTACTTAATTTCCAATCAAATTCAGTTTTAAGTTTTAGGACATATTCAAGACTTTGAGGAAGTTGATATAGTTGTATTTGAAGACAGAGAGACACACACCCCCCACCCCCCAATCCATCCTCCTGAAATTTTTAGAGGCAACCAGAGAAGGCTCCAGAGTGTCTTTGTGACCCATTCACCCATGATCTATAAGAGAAAGAAGGCAGCCTCAGAAGGGTCCTTAAGCACTGCTCTGACCAGGCTGGAGATACTGGGGCGGGGGGTGGAAGGCAATGTGCATGGGGGGCCTGGTGCCAGAAATCTAAAAGATTCAGAGGACAAAAGGCATTGGGAATGACTTCACATATCCCTCCATAACATGAGAACAGAGGAAACAGCCTACCAGTGTCTCAATTCTATCTTAAGCATGAGGCATTTATTAAAAAAATAGTAATAAGTCCTAGACGTTAGTATACAAGATATCTTAGTGTAAATTAAACTGGTTGTTGGCGATGGTACACCGAGGTAGATACATACTTCTAAACATTTATCCCCCCAAAAATAAGCCAAAATAAAAGAAAGCACAAGATAGTCTGAGCAGTATTGTTAAACCAGTGAGAAACCAAAAACTATCTTAATGTCCAACAGTGAAAAACAGTGGGCTGTCATATAGCTATTAAAAGTTTTAAATAAGTTAATGTTGAATCAGTAAAGTTTATAACATGAGAAAAAGGCTTAAAATTAAACAAAAAGCATAAAACATAATGGTATATACTGTATGATCACAACAATACGCAAAAAAACTAGGATTTGAAGAAAGTCTAGAAGAAAACAAGAAAATGCTAATAAAAGTTGCTTGGAGACAAGATTATAGGTAATTTTCCCTTCAGTTTCCATATTTTCTACAGTGATTATACATTTCTAATTTTAAAATCATTAGATTCCTAAACAGCTCACACCTAAGGAACCTAAGGGCCACAGGCAATTCAAGCACAGAACTCAGAGATCACACCATTTAAAATCTAAATACAAGATACAGCTAAATCCCTCCTGCTTGTATGCAAGCACTTCCAACTGTGTTCCCCAGGAAGCGTCCCTGAGACAACGCTCGAAACTTGCTTTCCAAACACGGCACTGGAAACACTGGGTATCCTTCAGCCAGGAGCCCTATCTATGCTCCTGAAACTAGCTTTGGAGAATAAATTTACAGTATTTCACACACTTCATATTACCCATAGATGCTCAGTAATTGTTTTTTTATTAATGGGCACACTATATATGAAAAGCAAACTTACTTTGAAATATTTTTAAAAGGCTCATGGCAGATAGTACATTTTATCTTCAAATGTTAAATGCATTTTTTCATCACAGTAGTACTTTCAGTAACTGCTCGCCAGCAGTTAGCTCTGAATTCCAGCCAGCCCAACTATCTTTCAGATTTAATCTGTCAGCAAGTAAGGGAATATTTTTTTGTGGGAAAGCAATTGTAATTTCCCACATTAGGTGATTGATTAAGTTCTCTCCCCTAAAAGGCTGATTGGTTTCCTGGTGCCAGTAAAATGATTGATGAATATTTCAACTGCAGCTCCCTTGCTAACCCCCCTCTACCCCTCCCCCATACATTGCCGCCCCTTTCCTGCTGGGTTCCCTTTTTCCAGACCAACAGCATTTAAGGAGGTTTTGCAATTTTCCTTAATGAATCCAAGTTCTCAAACTCAGAGCATCTGATCTTAAGAAGATAGGACTCTTCTCAATGCTGAATGATTTTTGCAGATAAAAATTCCTTTACAAGGAATGAGAGAAAACTCTGAAATGAACTATGGGTTTGACTCAATGAATGAAAATGTACTTACAAAAGAAAAGTGTGGCACTGAGGGGGCGGGGCTATAAATGAGAAGAAAAGTGATCATGTTAAAAAGAAAAAAACAAATGAAAACTCTACATTGAATTTCGAGTTTACATTACAAATTATCATAATGTCATAACTTTAACTGCAAACATTTCTATGCGGCAGACCCCAAGAACAGAATTTACATGTAAATTATGTGATCCTACAGACTTTAAAGCAGCCAGGTATTCTAAAATTTAAACAGGGAAACAATGTATGGTAAGCATTAAGGAATGTAAATATTCTTTGAGGGATTATTGAACAGTATCTGAAATCAAAATCATCCCAATGAATCTGGGCTGTGAGTACCATAGTTATTTGCTTTAGGCAGGGCTTTCCTAAATTGCAACTTCCTGTTTTACCCAATTCATTTCATCATAAAGCTGGAAAATTCCTTCAGGGATTATCTAATTTAGCTCCTTCATTTTATACGTGGACTCACAGAGACATGCCTTTATAAGAGAGCTAGAATGAGAACCCAGGCAAAACCTAGGCGCATCAACTATTTCCTGAGCCTCATACCTCCTCAAATAATGTGGTTGGCCTCCTCTCGCAAGTCCCTTCCTGCTCAAACTACATTGCTACCATAATCTATTAACCCCCACTGCCACATCAGTCTCACCATCTCCTTGCTAGGAAATCACTATCTATATTTTACAAGCTTTAGACAACTGGTTCTTATATTTCCATTTTCAAAGGGTCATATCAACCTTAGGTTGGTCCTCCTCTTTTTCATATAGCCCGTTTTTTTAAAATAAATTTATTTATTTATTCATTAAATTTTGGCTGCATTGGGTCTTCGCTGCTGCACGCAGGCTTTCTCTAGTTGCAGTGAGCGGGGGCTACTCTTTGTTGCGGGGCGCAGGCTTCTCATTGTGGTGGCTTCTCTTGTTTCAGAGCACAGGCTCTAGGCATGCTGGCTTCAGTAGTTGTGGCACACAGGCTTCAGTAGTCGTGGCTCGCGGGCTCTAGAGCGCAGGCTCAGTAGTTGTGGCGCACGGGCTTAGTTGCTCCGCGGCATGTGGGATCTTCCCGGACCAGGGCTCGAACCTGTGTCCCCTGCATTGGCAGGTGGATTCTTAACCACTGCGCCACCAGGGAAGCCCTTAGCCAGCTTTTGTGTGGCAGAAATAAAAAAGGTATAGGGGACAAAGGCCATCTTTTTCCTAAACCACATTCCCCAACATAGTCAAGCAAACAGCCAGGGGTTTATTGGCCATCACATCTTAATCTGGTGTATCTGGTCACTTTAGGTATAATGAGAGCTACATTTCCAAACAGAAATGTAGCTATATTCTGGTTCCAGGAGGGCCTGTCAAACCTTGGATTTAGCTTCAACACACGGCTTGACTTACATACTGGCCCCAATTTTCTCAAGTGACTGAAAAGCACATTCCCTTCCCTTATATTTTGCAGACTTTCTCTGACTACCAGCAAAGAACTCAGACTCAAAGGGCTCTGATTAAAGCAAAAGACTCAAGATTCCTGACCTGACCGTTCTTTCATTCGTCCATTCATTCAACATTCATGAAACACCAATTCCTTGTGTTTTTAGAGTGCTGACGCTACAGATACAAGATATGGTATCCCTGCCTTGAATGACTCAAAACCCCTTCTTTCCTTAGCACCCAAGGATTATCTCTGATTCTGCAAAATTATTTTCTGCTCAGTTGTTTTCTGGTCGGCTTATTAAAGCTAACATGAGAGAAAGAAAAAAGTCACTTGCAACTCTAAGGGTGGATCTCTGTGACTCTCTAATCTATCGGGAGTTGAGTTCTGGGCCTCCTCAACAACTATAAATGGCCTGGATTCACAAGTGTCTGATTTGAGGCAGACACCATGCTTGGCACTCTACAGACTTTGTCAGGAATCCTAATAACCCTACCCTCAATTTCAGAAACATTATAGTATGTGGGGAGAAGGGGAGTGGAAGGAGAGATTAAACCTAGGAAACAAATGATTAATGGTGTTACTAACTGTAAAATCTAGGGCTTAACCTCTGTGGGCTTCAGTTTTCACATCTGTAAAATGGAGATGATAATAGAACACCTACCTCATAGGGTTATGAGAATAAAGTGAGTTAATATATGTAAGGTGCTTAGAATATTATATAATAACAACTATATAAATGTTAGCTGCTATTATTATTCAATGAGAACACTAAAGTTCAGAGAAGTGACAAAGTCACATAGTTGTGATCTTTGTTCTGCCACACTCCAGAGTCCCTGCTCTTTCCCTCTCACACTATCTAACCAAAATCCTTCCTCCTTTGCTGAGACTACTACTGCGGCTTCCAAAAAACAAAGCCCTCTGAATAGATATCAGTGGGGGGTTTCCCCCAGGTGGTTTATTATCCTGCTAAAAAGGCATTTTGGAGGAAGGGCTGTAAGGCTAGAGAGAAGCCTCCTAACAGGTTAGATTTCGAGAGTACAGCAAAAATATGGAAGAAAAAAAACAAATCTGCCTCAGTTATTAAGCTTAGTAATTAGCACGATTTAACTCATCTGACACTTGAAATAATATCCAAGCATTAAAATGAAAAAGGAAAGGCATCTTCTCATTACTAAGCTGCCCCCCCCACCCCGCCCAGAGAACACAAAAATGCTTTGAAAGGTACATTACGTGAAACTCCAAGAACATCAAGATAACTAGAGAGCTCTCAGGAAGGTAGCCCAAATATCACACTGATCGTTCATCATCCACCAATCTTCATCTTAAGTTCTGATCCAGTTACTCCTTACTGTTACTCACATTGTTCTGTGACATTTCTTCTGCCAGCAAGCTCACTACAGAATGAATTCTACCTAGCAACTACCCTAAGGAGTAAATCCCTAACCCTTTAACAACACAGTAATTGACTTACACTAAAATGTTACTCACACTAGGAAAGGGTATTCTTAACACCAGAAGAGGAGATACTTCTCCTATACAGACTTTATTACCACCTCTCTCAGTGCAAACCAGGTTAAAGGAAAACCAATCTACAAATTGACTTTGCCAAAATCACAACTTTAGAAGCCAAACATGTCTACTGAAAGCAAACAAGCAAACTATTCTTTTATGTTCATAATTTTGGGTTCTTTTACTTATTTTTTTTAATTGAAGTATAGTTGATTTACAATGTTGTGTTAATTTCTGCGGTACAGCTAAGTGATTCAGTTATACATCCATATATACATTCTTTTTTTTAATATTCTTTTCCATTATGGTTTATCACAACTATTCTTTATGGAAGTTTTAAAAAGCAAGATAGGATTTTTATCTCATAAATATTTAATTTTTATAGCAATGATTCTTATCAAGTAATAAAGTATTTTTGTGTTGTCAGATTTATTTCCAATTATAAATCCACCCTTGGTGAGGAAACAGGTTCTATTGGAAAATTTCTAACACAAATAATTAAGTTAAGCAACAGGTTTCATGTAGCAGGTAACAAAAGCCTTATCAGAGAACTCAGTGACGTGAACTTCATTTAGTCTCAAGTAAAGAAAACTTAAAATGATATGAACTTATTTTCATTTTTTTTCTCCATAGCCCCTTTACAGAGTTTTTAAAAAGAAAGAAAAAACCCAAAATAACTAAGTTCTAATAACAGTATTTAGTAAAGTCACCATTTTCTTATACATTAAGTCGGTCCGTTTAGAAAAAAGAGGTTCTCCCATTACTTTGGTCTGAGCGGTCTTAGGAGCCCTTTTACACACTTAAAAATTATTGAGGACCCCAAGAGCTAATGTTTACATGGGTTATATCTATTGCTGTTTACCACAGTATGAAATTTTTTAAAATATCTATTAATTCATTTAAAAGTAACAACACATTACATGTTAATATAAATAACCTACTTTTATGAAAAATAACTATAATTTCCAACAAAACAACAAGATTGATGAGAAGAGTGGCACTGTTTTATATTTTTGCTGATCTCTTTAATATCTAGTTTAATTCTGGCAGCTAGATTCTCCTATATGCTTCTGCATTCAGTATGCTGCGATATACTGTTTTGGTTGAAGTATATGCGGAAAATCTGGCCTCACATAGATTTATAATTGGAAAAGAAGTATTTCCTAATTAAAATAATTGTGGGTATTTTCCTTTGATAATACACCAAAACTCAGTAAGTGGTGGTTTCTTGAAGAGGTTAGTTCAATGTGAAATCTAAAACCATATCAATGAACTTTGTGTACTCTGTTACGTTAAAATCCATTGGTCTATCTGGCGTTTTGAACACATCTTTTCCCCATTCAGAATTTTGTAACATCATACAAAGGATAATATGGAACATTCTCCTTCACTGAAACATGATCTTCAAAATGTTGACACATTTCCTTATGTAATATCAAAAAAATCACATTTATCAATAATATCACCACTGGGCTCATCAGAAAAGGCTTTAAGTATTGGGAAGCTGTCAAGCTCAAAGTGGTAGGTGCAAGTTTTCCAAAATTCTAATTGTCACTTGAAAGTTCAAATTTTATTCACCATCAACAAACACTGTCAGTTTTCCCTGGCCTAACAGGCTCACTGTTCATTTTCCAAAACATGATCTGCCAAATACCCAAGTCTGAATATGGTTTGTCAATTGTTCTTTCAAGTAAAAATTGTGTTCCATGAAAAAAGCAGCCAGTTCAGCTCACAACATAATTGCACAAGCACTTTTCCTTAAAAAAAACTATTCTATTTCGGTATGCAGCAGAAATGCGTTGTGTGTACTTGCCATTTCCTCACATAGAATATCAAAAACATGTGTACTCAAGGGTAGAGATTTAAAAAAATTAATCATTTTTACTGCTTCATCCAGGACATTCTTCAGTGAAAATAGCTTTTTTTTTAAATACAAGTACGTGGAGTTAAAGAATACAATTACTAGTACAGTATGGTGCCTTGATTTCTGCTGAGGTGCCAACAATTTTTACCCACCATTGTTTCTGCAGTATCAATGCAAATTTCAACACGGTTAAAAAAAAAGGCAAATAATGCCAGCATTATTAGAAAAATAATTCTGACCTCAAGAACCTCCAGAAGGGTTTCAGGGACCCCACCCCAAAGAGGTTCATGGACCACACTTTGAAAATCACTGGTTTACACAATACAGTAAATTAACAAATTTAAGGACTCAGTAAGTAGGAAGATATTAAGTCAGAAATGATCTAGTAACAAATGAATGATAAAAAGATACAATCCAACTGCATACTATTTCATTAATCATTTACAAATTTTAAAAGGCAAGAGATGAGGAAGCAAGATAAAAAATGTATAAGGCTTCACATGTCCTCTTTTTTTCTTTTGTGAGAGGAAAACTAAATTGCATAAATTGGAGTTAACTGTGATAAAAAGAATACTGTATCATACAGTAGAGCATAAGAAAGTAACAAAAAAAAAATCAAGACTGAATTTTCAATCCTTCTAAGGCAGTACAGCTTCAAGATTGAAATGAATGCATGAATTAATTTTTCAAATGAAAACTAATACAAGTTAATGTAGTCCCCCCCCCACCCCCCCAGTCACTGAATCAGTATGTCCTTCATTTTGACACAGATTTGTTACTGGAATGTTTCCTGAGTCTTAAACTATGAAATTATACCTCTGGACTCAAAGGAAGTATTATAGGCATTTAAAAAAATCTGTTTAATTAATTATGTCCTTTTTCAAACAATGGTTTTAAAGGGAAAAATTAAGAACACAGAAATTTTGACACTACAATGATGGGATGGAAGAGCAGGCATTCACAGACCTCTGAAATAGTTTTATAGACAGATAAAAAATTCCCTGATACTATGAAATATAAGGAGTTGGAAATAAAGAGTTGAGAAGGCTATCTACCTCTTCCACATGAAGAATTTAGTTGTGCATTTCTCTCTCTCAAAATTATAATTCTTGAGTATATTTTCTAAAAAACTACAAATTGTTTCCAATGCAAATAAGTTGTTCAAGCAAGTATCTATGTTTGATATATCCTTTGCTAATATCACCACTGCCATTCCAATGTGCTATAGCTTATTACTCAAACAATTCCCTCTATCATTATCACCAATTTCTCTTTATGATTTCTCACTCTGAGATGAGAGCAAAATCACTACTCTGGTTCAAACCACCCACAGAGTGTATCTTCAAATCAATTGCCCGGATTTGTTTCCAGAATACATTACATGTTGCTGCCTAGGGAATTGGTTTTGGAAACATTATACTTGGCAGCTGACTTATCAACAGTGCCCGTAGAATTGACACCAACCTAAAGGCCAGAGTCCGTCCAGAAAATAGAAAAATATGCTGCTACTGCCATCTGTGGTTTATGCTTGAATAGCTTCTCCCATGTAAACAAACTGAAAGGTGTACGGTTTGCAATTAAGATCCAAAGACTTCATCATTTGAAGATACTTTTTAAAATTAACTCTTAATATAACAAACTGTACAGTTTATTAAGTATATGACAAAAGAATTTGTGATTCTCTATTTGAACTTATTAATATAATGTTAATGGAGAAACCACAACTACTTTGAATGAAAATTTTTCCATTGCATAAAGGCTAACTTTTGTTTTCCCCAAACACACATTCCTAAAGAAATTCAAAACACTTGCGTGCCTCCTGTGGACTTATAATAAGGATAATTTCTCTTTTGAAATAGTGATTGTCAATACTAAAACACCCCCCCAATTTTTAAAGCAAAAAATGTATTTTTAAGGAAATTCAGGAATTTTCTATTTAGACATGAGAGTTTGCGCCCTTCAAGATAAATTTTAAAGATTCAATTATCCCTATAATTTTTTTCCTAAGAACAACTTTCAAGATGCAAATGAAGCCTCAAAGTAGACTATTTTTGCAACTTATTTTCTCTCAGTTTGCTTTCTCAAATGACAACCACTATAGCTTAGGGATCAAAAGATTTGGTGCCGCTGGGGGTGGGGAAAAAAGCAATTCAGGTCCCCGGCAGCCAGATGAGGAAATCCTGGTTCGCTCCCCAACTAAATCACTGTTAATTAGAATTACCAGGTTACATAGTAAAGTCTTATTTAAATAATCGTAAACAAAAAAAAATCTGTTTCTTGAAAAGCTGTTCTCTGCAGGCTACTGTTTAACAGCAGGTAGTAAGGGAAGAATGAAATAAAGTAGGAAATGTTTTAATCTTTCAAGTAAAGTTTTCTACTTATAGTTATTTCTAAACCACACTGAAAAGGCAGGTTAGTCACCTCACAATGGTTTTCTTCTAATTTTCCATTATCTGAGGTCTAACAGTCTTATCTTTTTCATAAAGACAAGCCATGGTGGAAAACAAGCAAAAAATAGAAGACTGGGCCTGATTCTTGGAATACTGTATATCAAAGTTAATCCCGAGTTTGTTTCTTTTGTTTTTTAATATAAGAATAAGTTCAGACGAATCTGAATCTTCGGCTCTAACAGGGACGCAACAACCGAAAAAGCATTACCTGCTCAGTACTTCTTACTGACTTTAAATAATGCTGGTATTTCTGAACCCTAGTTATCGATCAAAGGCATCCGTAAACCCTTAAGAAACTACCTGAACCAGGAAAAAGTTGACCTTAAGAATACAAAAGTTTGAAAGAAAACGTTTTCTTTCACAACTTGTTGGTCTCAGAAATACTTTCGAAGTATTACAAAGAGTTGGGTATATTAGATCACTACCTGTGTGGACATATTCAATAGCTACCTTCTATTTAAAATTGTTTCAAAGACTCTTTTATTCTTTGCTGAAATGCAAGATTTATCTGTTGATTCAGAACTTTTGATTTTTCTGACTGTGAACCTTTTTCACATATAAGATGACTGGTTCACACAAAATAAGGCATTTTTATTGTCCTACTTTAATAGAGTAGATTTGACCAACAACGTAAAATTTACTCGTAAGTGGCATCTTCCCAAATTTAACTTTCAACCTAATTATCTAAATGGAAAAAATACTTAAATGGAAAATGTCATTTAACTTGGCTACAACACAAAAGTATACAAGAACCAAAAATTATGACAAGACCCCGAAGACCTACATGAGCCTGCTGAAAATAAAGTCTCCTAATGTGGAAGGAGCTATCCTGGCTTTTGAAATTCTGAAGCCAAAAGCTACCATCTGAATACAATTCATTAATGGGCCAATTTATTCAACACAAACCAATAAATACCCACCTAGTTATAAAAACAAAGTGATGGTGTCTTAATACAGGATGAAACTCACAAATACAGCCCCAGGCCCCAGAACACACAAGCATCATTAGCAATTTAAAGCCATCTTGCACAACAGGCACTAGAAGTGGTATGGAAACTTCCTTTACCAATATCATACTTGCAGTTGGCATTTCTACCCTCCAATCTCCACTAACCTAAACCTAGATATTTAAACCTTTGCTCCACAACCCCAGGAAAAAGTGGAAAAATTTGAGAAACCAAGAAATTATGAATAAAATACAGAATACATGATTTGGGCATATTTTAGGAAATTTACCAGCAGTTTTTTCATTAGCTCATCTCCCTCCTCCCCCTCGCTAACTCCCTTTCACATGCTAATTCATGCAGTACACACACACACACACACACACACACACACACTTTTGCTATAGAATTCAGAATGATTTATGGATTAGGAACATGTCATGTTCATATTCTGATTACATGAAACAAATGCTCAGAAAGAAGATAATGGATGGTAAATATGAGATTGGAAATGTGGTCATCTCACACCTCAGCTGCTCAAAATCACCAATGAATCTGTTCATTGTTGCCTTTCACTGTTCTTTGGAGGTCACAGAACCTACTAAAAAAAACACCTGTTTGCTGTTTTACTAAAGAACAACAGTACTATAGTATGTTTTTTTTTAATGGAAGTAGAAAATTCTGAGGTGACTCAGAACTAACTTGATCTTTAAAGTCACAGAACTGAAAAGTTAGATTGTCATGGAAAACATCTGCTAATGTATTTTCAGGGATAAACATTTGGATGCTATGGTCTTAGCAGAAAAAGGGCATGATGTTATATAGTGAACTCCCCAATTCCTCTAAAGTGTAATTATATAAAACATGCCTTTAATTACTTAGAGTGGCTTATTATCTTCCTTTGCTTGAAATATTTAAAAGTCTACTCCCTTATTCTCTTAAAATAAAATGAACAAGTGCAATATTCAGCATATATTTCCTCAAATCATTCATCTTCCTTTAAAATTATGACTAAGTGAGTTCATGTTTGTCATCAAAACCTAAAAGCAACAACTGAAAATATCTAGCGCAGTCAGCACAGGGAATTCCTGGAAGGGTGATGGTGCATCAAAAGGCTAGCAACTCTATTGCAATAGAATAATAAAAACCATTAAAACCATTTAAAGGACTGTAAATTCAGCATCAATGGCATTTCTGGCAGGAAGACATTTCTAAAATTCCACCTCCAGTTTATTTCTTCATGACACAAACCAAAAGACCTATCTAGATAGCTATCTATTGCAAGTAGTTCATATAAAATAGAAATCAGTCGCTAGGATAAAAAGCCAGGAGAATTCATTTTCTCTGCTTGGAATCTAAGCAGTTTCATTTACTTTTGGAGAAAAATATTAATTAGTAAGTGAATGAGAAAAAAAAAAAAAGTCCCACCATTCCAAAGATAAACTTCTTTTTTTCTTTTTTGGTAATTCTTCTGTGAGCAAGTTAAGTTATAAGAGATAATGAACACAGATTGTTAAACAGTAGACAATGCTCATATTTACACTAGAAAATAAAACTTCCCACAACAGTCTAATGTTTCACATATTTTCTTTAAAGCCCATCAAACTGCCAAAATCCCATTGTTTTCAACAAAAAGGAAATATTTGTAGCACTAAATTGGACTGATGCCACCTTAGCCTAAATGTATTGCTTGATAACATTCTTTTTAAATGGTCCAGACCGATTGAGGAAATGAGGCTGTGAAAGGGAAATTTGATTAAGACTTAAAATTACCACTGAGTTCTTTAAAATGTACTAATGAATAATTAATAGCAAATGCAGTTCCTAGGCTTCCCTTACAACAATATTCTCAAGTAGAATTGAAAGTACTGTCTGTAGTACAATCCATCAGCTACGTGTCGCACAGGTGGATACAGGAAGTATAGACACACAGAAAGGCATTATGAAAATACACACACTAATATGGGCCATAATATAGATCTGGGACTTGGGTAAAAAATCAGCATGATAAATTTTACATCACGATTTACAACTTTAACACATTAACACCAACCAAATCGCCTCTTAAAACGTTACAAGTCAAAAGCACTAAAGAAATCCTTTGTTCCTATGATACTGTCTCATTCTAACCCTAACTGGATTCCAGCCTCCTCCTTTGTGACACGGGATTTTATTGATCTCAAACATGTTCACATTCAGAAATTAGTCTCCAAAGACATCCCAAGGGACTGCCAACCACCTAGATACCACACATCACAGACATCTCGGAAAAGGACAAGAGCTTTGAAAACATATCACTATTTGGTCAGCAACATTAAGTGAAGTTAACCAGGCTCTCTTCGAAACAGACTTTTCCCTTAACTAGTAAAAAAAAAAAATACCAGATCTACTCAACTGGCAATAAATGTTTGACGAGTTAATAAATTTATAAAGGCGCAGATCCACCCCAAGATTTCTCCCCTTGCGTAGCTCCTCATTCATTCAACAACTGAGCGCCCAAGTGACCTATTTTCAGGTTACTTTCTTCACACCTGCCAGGCCACTGTCCTGATTGAGAAACTTCTTGCTAAAGCAATTAATTTTTAGTGCCTCCTAACTGTCCCGGGTGTTTGCATTCAATTTGAAATCTGTTACTTGTTAGACACTGTTCGGTCCTAGATCTTTCAGAGAATTGCGCGTTTATGGCGCAGAGAGGGGAGGAGACACGGATCTCCGAGAGCCTGCCCTTTATTCGGAAATGAGGAGATGAGAAAGGTGGAAGGCAGGGCAAATAAATAAATAAATCGGGTTTGCCGCCGAAGCGTTTGCGGGCCGGTACGAGCACCCTTTGTAATGCAGGCCTCCCGGGGCTATCGCCTGCGCTAATTGCTCCAGGGCGCTTTCCAAGTTCAAAAGTTCACCTTTTACGACCTCACAAAAGCTCCTTACACGTTACCAATAAAAACATTCCGCGGCAAACACTGAGGGGGAAAATATCAAACAGATACAAATAAAACACCCTGCGGGGGTAGCAGAGAGCCGGGGGGAGGAGGGTGAGTCGGGCCCAGCCACAGCCCCGAGGAACCTGAGGACTTGGCCCGGACGTGGGGGCAGGGAGAGAGCGGTGGGAAGGGCCGGGCCAGGTGAGGAATCCTCCGGGCCTGGGCTCCGGGATCGCGAACGGGAAGAGGAGAACTGAGGTTGGGCAGGCGCGGGCCGGGACAGGCGGGTGTAAGAAGGGAAGAGGCAGGTGTCCCGGGCACCCGGTCGGGCCAGAGCTCTGAGCCAGCGGGGAGAAGGGGCTGAGCAGGGCGGGGGGGCAGGCGGGCAGGAGAGCGCGGGGAAGGAGCGCAGAGAAGCGGGGTGCGGGGTCCGAAAGGGAACCGCTGAGCCGGTAGCTACGGAACTGGGGGTCGGCGCCGAGGTGGAGACTGGGGCAGCAACGGAAGCGCGGCACCGCAGAGGAGAGGGAAAGAGGCTCCAAAAAGGTGAGGGGCAGAGAAAACCAAGGGGTCGAGGGTGTGGCGGCGGCAGGGCGCAGAGGGAGAGTCCGCGGAGGGAGGAGGGACCCGCGTGGGGGGAGACTTGTGGGGGGGAGGGGAAGGGGCTCGGCGCCGAAGGGACCCTTTGGGGGAGAGACCCCCACAGAGGGGTCCCTGGAGGGGGGAAGGGGAGACTCGGACCAGAGGGAACCCGAGGGGGAGGGGGGCTTCCCCACTGACGGGACTCGAGGTGAGGAGACCGGGAGAGAGCGAGAGGGGCCGGCGCAGAGGGGACCTGGGGGAGGGGGGAGGATTCGCGCAGAGGGACGGGGGGAGGGGATGCCTGTGCTGAGGGGACAGAGGGGAGGGGAAAACGAAGGTCGGGGTGGAGGGAACCAGGCAGGGGGAGGATCCGCGCGGAGGGGAACCGGGAAGGAGGGGGAGGAGAGGGAGGGTCCGCGCCGAGGGGGACCGGGGTGAAGGTCCGCGCTGAGGGGATCCCGGGCCGCCGCGGCTTGCCAGAGTGAGAGTCGGCTGAGAGGAGGGGAATCCCCGGGGTAGGGGACAGGAGGCTGGTTCTCGCCCGGCGAGACTCTGCACGCCCCTCACCCACCGTTGCGCGGCGGCGGAGGGAGCGCGGCGGGCGGCTCCAGGAACCCCGCCGAGCCCCCGCCGCCTCCCCCTCCGCTAGGCGGCCGTTCGTCCCGCTCCATGCGGTGGTGCTCAGGGCCCGCGCTCGGTTCGCTGCTCCGCCATGACCGGCGCCCTCGTCGTCGTCGTCGTCGTCGTCCGCCGGGGGGGAGGGGGCTGTCAGGGGCCGGCGGGCTGCCGGCCGCGGCGCTCTCTGGGCCCCGAGCCGCCCGGCTCCGCGCCCCTCCGCGCCGCGCCCCCTCAGCACTGGCCAGCTCCCACCCCCGACGTCACGCGCCGCTGCCACGCACTGCCCTGCAGGGCACGCTGGGAATTGGAGTCCGCCGAGCGAGGCCGGCCACGCGGGACCCCACCAACTGAAGGGGTGGGAGGAAGGAAAAGCGGCCTTGAGAAGGGAAGGCCAAGTCCTGTCAATATCATGAACCCTGAGGAAAACTTATGGTGAAAATTGAATAAAGATTGCTTCAGGGCCTTCTCTTTATTGTGGTTTTTCCATGTTCAACGTCCGCTACGACGCCTCGTATCCCCCCGCCCCGAGAATGAGTCTTTCCTAGGAGGCGGATCGCGAAGGAGCCGGGTGAGCACGTGCAATGAAGCCCAGCCCTGTGGGCGGGGCTTATAGGGGGCGGAGCTTGGGGTATTCACGAGGGCCTTCCTCCGCGGCTTCGGGACAAATCGGACCCGAGATTAAAGGGCCGGAGTTTAACTCGAGGTGACTGCGTTCGTATGCAAATGGAATCTATAAAACTCTGCTTTCCGGGGTACTCTTTAAAGCCTTTTACCTCCGGGTGGGCGGGAAAGATTAAAGTTTCTCTTCCTCCTCTTTCATTCTCCCGCTGCCCAAAGAACAGAATGGCAAACTGCTTCAGGCCATTGATGCCGATAAAGAAACTCAGACTCTTGACTCCTGAGGTCTTGAAGCCCTCCGTTTGAGAGGGTCCTTACCCGGTCTTGTTCGCCTTCCCTTCTCCTCAGCTTTCCTATCTGTAAAGTGGGGTTGGAATAGGGACGGGGTCCAATTGGAAGATCCCAGTCTCCCCCACACCCGCTCCTTGCCTCAGTTTCCCAGAGCAAAATCCCGGATTTTGCAATTTCCGCTGCTGAGCCCACCTCCTGCGGCCACCAGGTGGCGCGCGGCCTCCAGCCTCTGGGCCTGCCGGGGGCGTCCGCGTTCAGTGACCCTCTCAGGAAAGGGCTCATCGCGGCTGCCTCCCAAGGTCTAACTAAGCTCTACCTGGCCTGTTCGAAAACAAAGAACAAGAACACTGGTTCCTTGCCCGCCTCTACTCTGCTGGGTTATGCTGCAGCTTCCTCACTGGCTGCCCATTCCCCACCCTGACCCCCACCCCGCCCACCAATCAGTTGGCTCCTCTATGTCATTGCTTGCTTAATTTTCAAGTCCTCATCCTGGCATTCGCACCCCTGCCTGGTCTGACCCCTGCCAGATTTCCCATCACACCCCTTCCCTCACCCGCTAGGCAGGATGTTTTGCAGTGCTTCCCTGCATTTACGGGTTGGCTGTTCCTTACCGACACCGGTTAACCTGTACTGCATCCTTAATCTGCTCGGGCTACCGGTCTGAGAGATTTACATTAACGCTATGTTCTCTAAACCTCACATCTGCTCTATGAGGTAGCTCCAATATTGCCGCTATCACACACTGATGAAATCACCCATCAGTAATGGGGATTCCAAAGCCAGTCGGTCAGACACCTGAACCTGAACGCTTGGCTCCTTCACACTACTGGCTTCACCCAACCCAATCCCAAACTCCTATTCATCTTTCAAGATCCTGTTCAAATATCCCCTCACGGATATTAATATCTCCCACCAGGGAACATCTAGTTCCCCTCTGTGTTCCCTTACTGCTCTGTTGAACTCTCTGAACTCTCTGTGGACTGTGAGAAATGATCTCTCTGTGATTGCTTCCCCACTACCATTCCCCAGCCCCAGAGGGGGAGGGGAGCCCTTAGAGTTGGGGGCCGGGGGGAGGGAGACAGAGGAGATGGATCTTCTGGGCCATTCCCTGAGCTCTGGGTTCTAAAATGAGTTAGGACCAGGTGGTCTTCCTAGAGCCAAAACTTGCTTTTGTCACAGACCTCTGGAGGCAGTGAGTTCCCCTTCCCTGGAGATCCAGTCAGGGGCTAAGTGGCACTGCAGAAACCTCCAGAAGGACTGGGGTTTCAGTGGTGGATGAAATTCTAAATCGACTCTCAAAGATGGACAGAAAAGTTCAGCCAAATGCTCAGCCCTTGGAAGTAGCTCCTCCTCATGCTTCAGACTCCAGCTCTGTTGTCACTTCCTCCCAAAAGCCTTTCTAGATCTCCCTTTTTTCTCACTCTCATCATTATAACCCCAACTGCTGAGCACAGAACCTGAACACAGTAGACACTCAATAAATAATTGCTGAGTGGGTGAAAAAACAAATAAAACATATCTGATTTTTCTACTTAATAACTACAACTTTGGTTACCTCCAAGCCTCAAAGTCCTGGTTTCTAAGGGGAGAGGGATAATAGTGATAGTTACTACCTCACAGGATTGTTATGAGAATCAAATAAGATGATGCATGCAAAGCAATTAATATAAGGTCTGGCTTAATAAATGGGACCTGTTACTAATGTTATTTAAAGAGTGGTCCTAATTCCCAGTTACTTCTCTTCTGAAAATGCTTTTTGGGAAGAGTCAACTACCACAAAACTGAGAAAGGTGAGGGAAATGACTGTGTACGGAGACCCCAGCCATTGACTGTTCTAAGCAGATAGGGTCCTGTGAGGTAGGCACCTACTATGGACCCTTTCCCTTACATTGTCCCCTGAACAATCCTGAGAGGTCAATACTTTTCTCCCCAAATTACAAATGAGAAAACAGTCTCAGAAGGACAGGTGAAAAAGACTCCCCCCATCAGCAGGACAAATGACAAAAGAGCTAGGAAGGAAAATATCTAAGGAGAATGAAGGATCTGGGGGTGGGGGGAGTGCTGAGGTCAGAGGTAGACAAACAACCTGCCAGAGCTACAGCTAAGAACAAGGCAGGTATGGGCTCCATCATGAGGGCCTTGTTCTGTGGTGGGAGAGACAGACACTAATCAAACAAAATAATCACATACCCACAATTACACGTAAGTGCTACGACTGAGAACACGCTTAGAAGTTCCTGGCGCTATGGGAGTGTGTGACAGGGCTCATTTTGGTCAGGGGCGGTGACCGGGGGATAATGAGCATTGAAGATGGAAGGATGAGTAGGAGTGAGTCACAGTGGGTGGAGAGAGAGAGTTTCAGGGGGAAGGAACAGCCTGTTCAAAGGTCCCGAGGCCATGTTGAAACAGAAAATTCACTGTGACTGGAGCCTACCCAGGGACAGAGTGCAGGAGACAAGGGTGAAAAGGAGGAAGCCAGAGGAAACCATGGGGCCATGTGGGAGAACAGCCAGCAGGGGGGGCAGAGTTCTCTGATGACAGCAGCCTTGCTCTTCCAGGACCTAGCCAGAGTGTCCCAGCCAGGCTGCTTGGGGAGAAAGGGCTGGGAAAGGGAACCCCCACCAGGTTCTGTTTGTTTTAAGTACATTTTGTCTATTATCTGAATAGATAGGAAACACATTGCAAAATTCCCAGGTTGCAAAAAAGTATTCAGTGAAAAGTAAGCCTTTCTCCTTACTGGATTCCCAGCAGCTGGCTCTCCTCCTTATCCATTAATTGTGTCCATTCCCAGATTGTGCACATAAGAACACACACCATATTTATTTTGTACACTAATCTAGCCCTCCCAGGGGATCTCTAGTTATGAAAGAAGCTAATTTGTACTGAACACCTACTGCACATGATTCTTTAATTCAACTGAGAGTTATGGACCACCTGACCTTGTGTTGAACCAGTGGTTCTCAAATTTTAAATCCCCTGGAGGGCTGGTTAAAAACCACAGATTGGGGACTCCCCTGGTGGCGCAGTGGTTAAGAATCCGCCGGCAAATGCAGGGGTCACGGTTTCGATCCCTGGTTCGGGAACATCCCACATCCCACATGCCGCGGAGCAACTAAGCCCAGGAGCCACAACTGCTGAAGCCCACACGCCTAGAGCCCGTGCTCTGCAACAAGAGAAGCCACCGCAATGAGAAGCCCGCGCACCGCAACGAAGAGTAGCCCTGCTCGCCCCAACTGGAGAAAGCCTGCGCGCAGCAATGAAGACCCAATGCAGCCAAAAAAAAAAAAAAAAAAGCAAATTGGATCATTTCACAGCCCTGATTTAAAAAAACCTTCTTTAAAACAAACAAACAGATTGTTGGGACTTCCCTGGCGATCCTGTGGCTAAGAATCCACGCTTCCACTGCAAGGGGCATGGGTTCGATCCCTAGAGAGGGAAATAAGATCCCAAAAGCCGCACGGTGGGGCCAAAAAAAAAAAGAAAGAAACACACAGATGGTTGGGCCCCACCCCTGGAGGGGCTTCTGCTTCCTTAGGTCTGGGTTGAGGCCTTATATTTGCATTTCTAACAAGTTCCCAGGTGATGCTGAGGCTGCTGGTCCAGGGACCACACTTTGAGAGCCACTGAGCTAGCTGCTTGTGGACGAAGTATGTGGACAGGAAGGCCTTATTCCTCTCCCACAAGAGAAGGCATGAACAGACACAAAGAAACACATACCAACAATATAGATCATAAAGTGATAAATTCCATGAGGAAAATGAAGAGGATGGAGGAGTGCAGGAAGGGGAAGTGCTGGAAAGTAAGGATAGGGTAGGCGTGGAAGGTAGCAACACTGGAGGGCACAAATCAGTGTCCCTTTTTGAGCAGTTGATGTTTACAAAGCCAGGCAAACACAAGAGGAGCCTTCTTGGGCTCAGGGGAGGGGTAATCTACAGACATAGGAGCGGTTAGAAAAGGGGGTCCACTCCCCCTCCCCCCACCCCCCACGGCGTGCACAGAGGCAGAAGGACTTGCAGAAGTGACTGAGTCGTCCGCGGTGAGATCCGAGGGCAAATCCGAGAGAGGAGAGTTGGAGAAGGGGGCGTGATCAAGAGCCGTCGATTCTGAGAGGGTAGAGAGGTGCCGCTTTGGGTTGGGTTGCAGGAGGGCCCAGAGACCCCCAACAAGGCATTCCCATAGTGAGACTGAAGACCCCTGGAGCGAGGGGATGAGCAGGGAATTTGAGGATTGGCGACCGCAGATGGCTCCTCGGGAAAGTTTTGTTGCCCAGGAAGCGGAGAAACGAGGCGCTCCCTCAGGCGGATGGGGAGGGTGTTTAAAAGGTTGGAGGTGCTGGAGTTAAGTTGGGGGTTGATGGGAGGGATCTCGGAGGGAGGAAGAAATGGAACATGCAGGAGAGAGGCGTCTGAGCCTTGAGAAGGGTAGAGCTGGCAGGGTCTGGGTGTTTAGAGAGCTCAAAGGTTCGCCTGCCCTGGAAACATCACTCATCTGAAATTTACAACCAACTCCAAAAGGAAAGCACTGTTTTCCCCATTTAACAGACGAGGAAACTGAAGCTCAAAGAGGTGAAGAGACACGTCCAAGGTCCCACATCTCAAAGAACAGGACCTCACTCGGTGTAGGGAGCCCGCGCTCCTCTCACTGCCCCCGCTGCTCCTGCGGGCTCCGAACAAGACCCTTTTTTGTCTCCTTGCAGGGATGCCCTTTGGAGAGCCGCCCAATGGCAAAGAGGCCCGGCTGAGAGCGGGCCCGCGGGGTGGGGTGCCCCCCCCTTCATCCTAGCTCCGCCCCCAGCGGCGCGGGAGGGGGCGCAGGGCGGGGAGCAGCGGGCAGACGCGGGGCGCGCGGGACGGGTAGAGCTGGCGGCGGCGCCCGGCTAGCAGTGCGGCCCGCGCTTCCCGGCCTCCGCGCCCACTGTCTGTGCCCGCCTTGCCCGTCCCGCCATGGCCGCAGCCGCCCTCCCGCCCCGGCCACTGCCTCTGCTCCTGCTGCCTCTGCTGCTGCTGCTGCGTGCCAGCCCGGTGCGCGCTGACAGTAAGGTATGTGCGGCCCTCCGACCCGGACGCAGCTCGGCGTGTAGCCTGGCGCGAGGGGGCGCTGTGGCTGGGGGTGCGGGCTAAGCATGATGTCTGGGCCAGGAACAGAGGACCCAGAGAGGGAAGACTTAACAGGGAGGCCGCAGGGGCAGGGACCCCGGGAGAGGAGCTCGTGGGGGAAGAAGGGCTGGAGGTAGATGGCAGGGGTGCTTGGGACCCCGAGCCTCTGGAAGGGGCGCTGGACACAGTCCAGTGCGGGGAGGAGGTCGGTACTGAAACCCCGGGCCAGGGAGAAGGGGCGCTGGGAGCTTAAAGGCGGCCCAGACAGGAAGATGCAGTCCCCAGCCTAGGGAGGGGATTCCCGGGAGCGCTGGGCAGGGGCAGCCTGGAGATCTGGCTCAAAGTTTCCATGGGAGGCTGACCCACGTGGGGACAGACCCCTGGCTAACTGCTACCTAGCGACTCCTAGGTTTGCAGCAGGACCTGGGCCAAGGCTTTCAGGCCATACGGGGGACCCAATGAACCCAGCTGGGCTGGCCACTCTCCTGACCTCTGGTGTTCCTGCCAGAGATCTGATGCACCCTCCAGAAGACATGGTGTCTCCAGAAGTGACTGAGCTGTTCTCAGTTATGGCTGAAAGGATCTGCTCTGGTGTCCGGCAGACCTGGGTTCAAATCCTGCCTCCATCTCTCAGCTAGGTGACCTTGGGCCTTTATGATCTCTAGATTAGTGAGATCAGGCCTAGATAATGCTTAGCACCACTCTGGCACCTAGTGGGTGTCCAATAAATGATACTGTGATTTTAAAATCTTACCACAGAGACCCCAAAAGGGAGTGTGATCCAGAATGTAGAGAGGAGAAGCACTTAGGGTCAGTCAGAGCAGGGACCTCTTGAGGATGTTCTAGAAATGACCCGGTGAGGACTGGGTTGGGACTGGGGGCAAGTGAGAGGCAGGAGGGAGGTACTGCAGAGCATGAGAGTAAGAGTGACTTCTCTTGATGTCTCTCCAGTCTCTTTCCTGGGTAGGAGGTGAGGCTGCCCTGTCCACAGGCAGGTAAAGGGCAGAGGTCACTAGCCACATGGTAAGTATATGAGCAGTGGGCACTGGCAGACCTTCAGCCTGAAGATTCAGCTCAGGGTATGCAAACAAGTGAGCTGCAGTCCTAACCACGTGCTCCAAAGACAAGGAGGGAATGAGTATCATTCCCATTTTACAGATGGGGAAATTAGGATGTATAGAAAGACAGCTAGCTTGTGGATCAAAAAACCTGGGTTCTGGCCCTTTGTTGTTTTTTGTCTGTGTGACCGTGGGCAAGTCACTGACTGTTTCTGGACCTCAGTCCCCCCATCTGAAAAACATTGCCTCCCCAACTTCCCTTCCATATAGGGCCTTCTAGGATTCCCTGACCTGGCTCAGGTAGGGGAACAAGTGAGCAAAAAACCCCAGATAACCTGGTCAGCACTCTGCCACCTCTCATCTCTCTGGCTGGGAGGAATATTTGGTCTCGGGCATCCTCTGAGCCATGCAGAGGGCTGTAGAGCTTGTGGGGGAGGGCTCACATTCAAAGCAAAGCAAAAACAAAGAAAACCCAACACCCTGTTTATGTAGTGAGTCAGCCAAACACTTGCTAGGTTGGGGGTGTGTGTGTGTGTTTATTTGTCCCAGGGCAAGCTGGGGCTGGTGGGGTGGGGAGGCACATCCTAGAGTTTGGAGGATGAAGCAGCTGGGGGATTCAGCACAGCCCTCCCCCAGACACCTCCCACCCCACACCACTCAGCCAGCTGGGAAAAATAAAAATCAAGTGATGGGTGAATTTACTCTGCATTCCTCAGCACAGCCGGACTCCTGCTGGCTCTGGAGAGAGAGCTGTTTTCATTATCACCCTCCCTCCCCCAACAATCCTCCTTCCTCTTCAAGCCTGTCCTATTTTCTGAGGGTGAGGGGAGAGCCCTTTGGAAGGCCAGTCTGGGACTTGAAATCTATCTAGGGCCCTAAAGGGTTAAGTTGGCCCCTCCTCAGACTTCCTGCTCCTGGGCGGTCCAGCCTCGCCTTCTGCCCAGTACTTTCAGGGGTACAGGGGCAGCTCAACCCCAGTACTCACCAAGGAACTCTGTGGTCTTGGCCAGCTCCTCACTCAGCGTGTTTTAATTTTGTGTTTATAACAAGGTCTCTCCTAAGCAGGACTTGGGGTTTCCATCTAAGGAAGTGCTTTGCCCATCTTGGGAGTGGGAGAAGGAGTTCACAGCTTCCCTGGCATATCTGAGGGACTGCCCAGTGTGAAGGTTAGGGTGGACAGACAGGTAACCACATGAAACCCAGGCACAGCACGAGAGACCTCTGGGAACCTGCTTTTTGCTGCGTGTCCTAGGAATGTGGCTGAGAATTCCCCATCTCTACCTCAGTTTCCCCATCTGTGAAAGGGCTGCTGGCACCTCATGTTCCCCGTGCATCCTGGGGTGGGAAGGGGGTCTTTGGTCAGCCCTGCTGCTGATTAGAGGCCCGAGGACAGTGGGGAGGCCAAGGCCTGTGGGAGCTGGGCCAGGGGAGCAGGAGGGGCTAGCACAGGCAGGCGGTGGTGTCCCAGGCTGGATCAGATGTTCCAGGCCAGGCCGGTCCCGGAGGCTTAGGTGTTGGTGCCCCTCCACTCAGGGAGTTTCTGCCTGTGGGTGTAACTGGAAACAGGCTTCAGAGCAGGCAAGGGCTGCACAGTGATGGAGTCCTCCTTCTGCACACAAAGAGTGTGGGACCGAGTGAGGCCCCACGGGGTCTCTCTGCAGGGAAGGTCTTGCTCCATCTATCCTATTGGCTGGGGCATGCGAAGAGCATCCTGGGTGCCAAGCCCCCTGCCCAGGATTTACATTCAGGATCTCACACAACACTCTAAGACTTCAGTGCTCCCTCCCCATTTGACAGACTTGAACACTGAAGCTCAAAAGAGTCAGGTTGGGGCTGCTGAAAAATCCAAGATAGGGAACTTGGGGAGTTTGGAGATCCCTGGGGCTCCAGGATTCTCAGCCTTTAGTGGGCATCCAAATACCTGGGGAGCCTGAGAGAGTCTGAGTGAAGGGATGTAGAGTAAGGACAGGGCATCTGCATTTTCCAAGTCCTTCCACCCCAGGTAATTCTGAGGCACATCCCCTAGTTGAGAACTCATGGAGGTTTGTGGAGCAAGAGAATAACAGATCATCAAAAAGGAGCTTTTGGAAGGTTAATCCAGCAGAGAGGAGGCTCCTGTATTGCCCAGGTAGCAGTTGATGCAACCTGAGCTCGGGCTGCGGCCGGGGAGTAGAGACCAAGAGATTGAGGTAGGAGATATTTAGAATGAAGCATCCATCGGAAGAACGTGACTGATGGGTTCCAGAGTAAGAAGGAGGCTCAGAGACCTGGGTTGGGCAGGAAGGTAGGTAGACACGGGTTTGGGAGAAGATGCTGGGCCCAGTTTTGGATGGATTAAGTTTGGGGTACCTTTGGGGTGTATCCAGAGGGAGGTGTCCAGCTGACCATGGGCTCTAGGGGAGGTCTTTCCCTGCAGGAGGACATGGAAACTGCCTCTCAGTGAATCTGGGCTGGCCATGAGAGAATAGGGAAGATTCAACCTCAAGGTGACACAATTTGAAACTGTTCTGTTTCTAGAACATTTTATCGGTTGAACCCCCTCTTCCCCATTCTGGCCAGATTTATCCATCTCTCTTCAGAAATATCAAGTACACCTTCTCGCCATCTTATTGTGGGATTTCCTTGCAAATTGCTAGGGAACTTTTTAAGCACAAGCCACCCACACTTCTGGGGTCTTTGGCAGCAGTGTGTGCTGAGCAAGCCTGCAGGGAGGGATGGGGGGCTGAGGCAGCAACTCCAGCCCTCAGGCCAAGGGCAAGGTGGGTCAGGCCCAGTGGGAGCCCCATTTCCCCTGCCCCACCAAGGCCTGATCCAGGGCCAACATCTCTATCCCAGCTCATTTGCTGGTGGAGAAGCCCTTGCCTGGTGATTATTGGTGGTCATAGGAGGAAGAGCATGTGAACTAAATTTTGGAGTCAGCCTGTGCTGTGTGACGCTGGGCAAGCCCCTCATCTTCTCTGATGCTCAGATTTCTCCTCTCCAAGGTGGGGTTGTGGTGAGAGCAAAGAGGTAGAAAATGATGTACAAACGTGAGGGAGGGTTATTGGGAGCAACTTCAGTAGCAAGTAGACAGCAGTTGTTCTATGCCAGGCACTCTGCATGCATTGACTCATTTTAGCCTCAGGACAAGCTTATGAGGAAAGGACTGTTATCCTCCCCATTTTACAGAGGAGGAAGCTGAGGCTCAGAGGGGTCAAGGTCATGCGGGGAGGACACGTGGGAGCTGGGATTTGAGCCCAGGCCTGGCTCCTTTCCATGGTGCTCTGCCTCCTCCAGTCAAGCAGCACAGGACATAGTAACCACAGGAGGTAGGGGCCTGCCTGGGCTCCTGGCAGCCGTGGCTGGAGCAGAGGCTCTCTTCCGACTCCATTCCTGACTCCTGGCCTGTGTCAGGGCCTTGGCCGCCCCCATCAGGACGTAGCACCTCATCTGAGGAGCGAAGGAATGTTGCAGTCTGATGTGGAGGCCGCTGCTGGTGGGGATGGGCGTTGGATTATGGGTAAGTCCTGAGGAAGAGGCCTCTCTGGCCTGGCCACACAGAACACACCCACATCCCCTCACTGGGCTCTTACCCCCACCTGGGGGAGTGGGTGGGGCTGGCTAGGGGTTCCAGCAGAGCCGGGAAGGGGGCCCAGAAGTCTCAAAGAGAAGGCAGGCTTACGGTAGTAGCAGCGATCTAAAGAATATACAGCATCCGAGCCTGGCTGTCCGCGTTCACAGACAGGGAGAATTGCCCAGCAGGGCCCAGGGTACACTTCGCCCACAGACAACCCAGGACAAAGCTTCCACCCGTAGCCACCTCCTTCCCCACCCTCCTCAGCCTCCAGGGGACAGCAAGTCTCCCCACCCTGGGCTCTGATCCCCTTGAACGAGTCATTTGATGGCTCCAGGGCTATTTCCTCATCTGGAGGACACTGCTAAGAATATCTACCAATGTACCCACGTGGAAAAACAAAGGGAAAAACAAGCCCCTGTCAGGATTCTTGGTGGTAATAATAACAACTACAACATATTCCTGGTATTCCGTCTCTCAGTTCTCACACAGTCCTTTGTTGGGTACATACTAGCAGTACCCTCATTTTACAGATGAGGAAACTGAGGCACAGAGAAGTTAAGTAATCTACCCAAGAGCACACAGCTGTAGGTGGCCCATGGCTGTGTTCCTAACCACTGCCCCACACTTCCCCAGCACTCAGTGAGTTCTCAGTAAATGTCTCCTCCCTGGGCTCTGCACCCCAGGCTTGCTTCCTCCACCCACCATCTGTCCACAAAGCAGCCTGAGTGAGTGTCCCGTGATGCAGATCTGACCCTGGCTCTCTCCTACTTAAAACCCTTCATGAATGGATAAAGAAGATGTGGCACATATATACAATGGAATATTACTCAGCCATAAAAAGAAACGAAATGGAGTTATTTGTAGTGAGGTGGATGGAGTTAGAGTCTGTCATACAGAGTGAAGTAAGTCAGAAAGAGAAAAACAGATACAGTATGCTAACACATATATATGGAATCTAAGAAAAAAAAAAAAAAGGTCATGAAGAACCTAGTGGCAAGACGGGAATAAAGACACAGACCTACTAGAGAATGGACTTGAGGATATGGGGAGGAGGAAGGGTAAGATGTGACAAAGAGAGAGAGTGGAATGGACATATATTCACTACCAAACGTAAAATAGATAGCTACTGGGAAGCAACCGCATAGCACAGGGAGATCAGCTCTGTGCTTTGTGACCACCTAGAGGTGTGGGATAGGGAGGGCGGGAGGGAGGGAGATGCAAGAGGGAAGAGATATGGGAACATATGTATATGTATAACTGATTCACTTTGTTATAAAGCAGAAACTAACAAAGAAAACAAAAAAAAAAACAAACAAAAAAAACCCTTCATGAATCCCCAGTATTTTCAGGAATAAGTCCAGATCCTCAGCCAACTTTCAGGGCCCTCCACGAGCGGGCTCTGCCACACCCAGCCTTAGCTCCTGCCACCCAGGCTCTCTGCAGGCACCAGCCAGAGTCAACCTCCTCCAAGCCCCCAAAGTGCCAGGCCCTTGCTTGTCTTTGCATATATGACTTGCTCTCCCTGGAATGCTCTACTCGTGCTTCGAGATGTCCCCTGGGGTGCCCTCCTCTGAGCAGTCTTCCTGGGTGTCTTTTTCTGTGATCTCAGAGCTCACTATATCAGCTTCTCTCATGGCTGAGAAGGTCAAGGATGTACCTCTATTTCTTCTGCACCTCCAGCTATCACCCAGAGTCTGACTGAGGCCAGGGTTTCAAACAGGTGTCTGAGGGCTCAGAGCAGAAATGGAGTGCCTGCTGCCCTTCCCCAGAGGGCACTGGGACACTCATGGGGGCTGGGCTTGGCAGAAAGCCCAAGGGAGCCTTGAACTCACCTGGGTCCTGGCGGCTTCAGTGAGAGCTTAGTAGCCATGAGGGCTGCGGTGTTGGTTTGTTGATTGAGCCATAAATAGCTGTGTCCTGAGAGCCTGGAAGCCCAGGATGGGCTGGCTGAACCAGCTAGGGCAGTGGCTGGCTGGGGCTCCGAGAGCCCAGCTGGTGTGTGAGGGCAAGGTAGGCTGGAGGCGGTGACTGAGTCTGGCACCTACCGCTGATCTCACCAAGCTGACTCTTGCAGGCACAAAGTCCTGCTGCCCCAGGGACCAGTGACCACACTTAGACACTGGATATGTGGCCTCCCAGGGTGGGATCGAAGGAAAAGGGAGGAGGGAAGGGAAACCACTAAATGGAGGTCATGTATCTCATTTGAGCCTCACTATGAGGAGGCCGGGTATGGAGAGTCATCCATTTTACCACTGAGGGAATGAGGCTCAGAGAGGTTATGTAACCTGTTTAAGGTCACACAGGATTTGGGGAAACAGATTTGTAGGAGAAGCAGCATAAACCAGTGATTTCTATCTGGAGGCAGATATCCAAAGCTGGATGTTCCCAGGTGAAGCTGTGTGAACTTGTGACTTCACCTCTCTGAGCCTCTGTTTCTTTAGCTGTATTAATAATGGCTCACAGTTAAGACACACTCACTATTGCTTAGGCTCTGTTCTTTACCTATATTAACTCATTTAATCATCACGACAACTCCGTGAGGCAGGAGCCCATTTTACAAATGAGGAAACAGAGGCACAGAAAAATTGGGTTGCCCACAATCTCACAGTTACTGGCCTAGGCTCCAGACACCATGCTCTTAGCCCTGTGCTCTAGAGTGTCTGTAAAATACGGGCTTGTTTATCCAACAGATATTTCCAGGGCTCCTACTCTCAGCCAAGCAGGCACTGTTCTGGGGATATAGGAGGGAACTAGACAAAGTCCCTGCCTCTAAAGGTGCCTTCAGTAGAGTAGGGGAGACAAAAAATAAGAAAACACAGATATGATATTTCAGATGGTAGTACGTGCAATAAAGAAAAGCAAAGCCACTACATAAGGGGACAGAGAGAAATGGGAGGTGTGTGGTCAGGGAAGGCTTCTCAGAGGAGGTAATGTGTAAGTTAATGTGAGGGAATGAACTCAGGGAATATGAGGGATAGAGGTTTCAGGATGAGGGTACCAAATTCGCAAAGGGCCCTGAGGGTGGAGTGGAGTGAAGGAAAGAGTGGCAAAAGGAGGGCCTTGAGGGAGGGTGTCAGCTCACATAGGCCTTGAAGGCCAGGCTAAGGACTTTGGAGGTAACGATACCACCCCCCATACACAGATATTATTAAAGGGTGTAACGCACCTGAAACCTGGGATGTAGTAAGTGCTCTGTAAAAGGTCTCCATTCATATTTTTTTACTATTGTGGCAAAATACACATAACATAAAATTTACCACTTTAACCATTTGAAAGTGTACAACTCAGTGGCATTTATGTAGTACATTCATAATGCTGTGCAACCATCACCACTACCTAGATCCAGAACATTTTCATCACTCCAAAAGGAAACCGTGTACCCATTAAGCAAACACTCTCCATTTGCTCCTCTCTCTACATCCTGGGAACCACTAATCTGCTTTTTCTCTCTATGGATTTGCCTATTCTGGATATTAATATAAGTGGCTCTTTCATTTAGTATAATATTTTTCAAGGTTCATCCATGTTGTAGCATGTATCAGTACTTCATTCCTTTTTATGGCTGAATCATATTCCATTGTGGGGCTATACCACACCTTGTTTATGCATTGATCAGTTGATGGACCTTTGGGTTGTTTCTACCTTGTGGTTATTGTGAATGGTGCTGCTGTGAACATTCCTGTACAAGTCCTTGCTTTAACACCTGTTTTCAATTCTTTAGGTATATACCCAGGGGAGTAGAATTATTGGGTCACATGGTAATTTCATGTTTAACTTATTAAGAAACAGCCAAACTGTTTGTCACAGCGGCCATTACTCTTTTCATTGTTGTTATTATTATAAGGCTTCTATTTCCTTGTAAGGAAATTTGTTTCCTTCTCAGCCACTCTAATGGTGCCCCCAAAGGCCAGGGGGGCTGGATCCTGCTACCTGTCCCTCCCTCTTCTTCTCTCCCCCTCCCTCCAGCGCTGGCCTTCGGCTCACCGGGGCCCCTCTTGCAGGTGTTCGGCGACGTGGACCAGGTGCGCATGACCTCAGAGGGCTCAGACTGCCGCTGCAAGTGCATCATGCGGCCGCTGAGCAAGGACGCGTGCAGCCGGGTGCGCAGCGGGCGGGCGCGAGTGGAGGACTTCTACACAGTAGAGACTGTGAGCTCCGGCACGGACTGCCGCTGCTCCTGCACCGCCCCGCCCTCCTCGCTCAACCCCTGCGAGAACGAGTGGAAGATGGAGAAACTCAAGAAACAGGCACCCGAGCTCCTCAAGGTAGACTTTCTGGAGTAAAGGCCGGGATGGGACCCCACTCCTGCGTGAACACCTAGCGTAGGCTGGCGCCGGCTGTCCCTCCAATGAAAAGGCCACACGTTCTAAGGCAGGGGTAGTTCTCATCCCATTTCACAGGTGAGGAAACAGAGGCTCCCTGAGAGGAAACCAATTCCTGCCTAAGACCATTCGGCCAGTCAGTGATGGAGGCAGCATCCTTTGGCTAGCTTACCTGGATAGAGCCCTTTACCATCTAGTAGCATCTATCCCAGTGTCCTGTGTTTTACCCAAACCAGGTCATCTGTCAGCACCTCCATGTAGTATTTTGTGGCATTTGATTGTTTTTTATGGAATAACGTTTCCCATACTCACGTACCACCTTCGTGCCAGACGTTGTGCTGAGCTCTTTTCTTTTTTTTAACATTAGTTCTCTAAATTCTTAAACCATTTTGTGAAGTATGGGATCTTTGTCCTCATTTTATAGGCAAGAAAACTGAGGCTTGGAGAAGTTAGGTAACTGGCCCAAGCTCTCACATAATGACATGCAGCTGCAAGTCTATACCATATTTTTATGTAAATTTTGTGCTTATAATCCCCTCCCCCCACCCCACCATAAGAAGAATAGAAAGAGGCACCACCTCTAGGTGCCACAGCCCTGTGCCGGGCCCACCACCAGGACCCATGGCTTGGATAGGCATGTGCAGGGAGACCACAGTCCCCCATCCAGCCTGGCACCTTCGTGCCATTCACACCATGCGCAACTTTGTGCTTGGCGGGCCTGGTGGGGCTGGGATGTGAACTCAGGGCCTGCTGTGTCCAAAGCATGTGTTCTAAATCACACTGCTCTCCTGTCTTCCTTTCTGTAATAGCCAGATAATTTGGTGGCTTTTGAGAGGATCCTTTTCTTTTATAATTTCTTCCAAACATGTGTCTATTTTGCCCTTTTCGTGTCAAGAACTGTGAAGTTGACTGAGATGTTACCCTACTTGTAAGCTAACAAGTTAGCCTGCTAGTTTCATGGATGCTGGCAGTAGACACGAGCCAGAGACAAAGGACTTTATTACTCACAGTCGCCAGAGTGTCTCCACTTTCTTGCACTGGTTCTCCCACGCACTTCCCACGGGGTGATGCAGTGAGGGCCAGATAATACCTGCACACACAGTGGGATGTTTTCCAAGAGAGGAGCCCCAACTTAGAGAATCCAGATCTCTTATAATGAGCACCAAGCACACCTTCCCTGCTCCAGAGGGAAACACTCTCTGGATGCTCCAAGGCTGTTCACTCTGCAACAAGATGGCCTGGAACAAGGACAGTCAGTGCCTCTGCAGGCAAGACATGCAGAAAAGCAAGAGGCCTGGGAAGAACTGCCTCCCAACATTTGGCTAAAAATGTTTTCTTTAAATTTAACTTTAGTTTTATTTTTGTAACTACTGGATGGATACCAAAACTCTTGAAGTTGGGGGTGGTGTTTGAATTTTAGGCGAAGTGGCCTCTTGACAACTTGGCAGTTCCTGGACCACACTGTCTCCCAAACCCAGTAGGGCCCTGCAGACTCCAGGCACTGAAGCCATAGGCCAGTCTTCAGTTACAGGGACAAAACCGACTTTTGCTCAAATCCACTTCTCAACAACTGAATTGTAAGCATACTTGACATGAGGATAGACAAAACCTTTTCCTAAATGCTGGCTAATTTAATCCTTGCTACAGCCCTTTGGAGAGGGAACTTATGTTCCCAGCTTTACTTGGGGGAGGAATCTGAGGCCCAGAGAGGAACTGTGACTTCCCTAACATAACACAGCAAGAAATTTGAATCCAGGAATTCTCTGCTGTGTCCCCTTGCCCAGTGGAGAGGTCACTGGGCAGTTCTCTCAGCCGGGAGCTGTCCCTTCAGCGCACAGCAGCCATGGAGGGTTTTATTCAGCCTTATAGGACTGGACTGGGGCAGTGGTGGGATTAACCCAGCAGGAGGGGTCGTAGGAGGAACACAGAGAAGATACTCTGCCTCCTTGATACTGTACAAGTATAAGTGAGTACCCGACAGGTACCCAGTGAGCCCCAAGAGGAGAAGTGGAGAGAGGCAGTAGGAGACAGAGCTGAGGCCCCTGTCATTTGGCTTGGCTCCCCCTCCCTCAGTGGGCAGCCCCCCCGGGAGAGGAGGTTAGGGGAAGCCACTGTGGAGGGGAACAGGGCAACCCACCCTATACCTGCCCCTTGTCTCTACCCCAACCCTTCCCCTCAAGCTAAGAACTGCAGCTGTGATTTAGCCTTAGTTGCATGGCTCTGAGGAGAAAGAATGGGATTCTAGATCCCCTTTCTTGGGGGTGTGTCTCTCACCTCTTCACTCCTTTTCCTTCTGGACATGAATTTGTCATGGCCCCACCCTTGAGGAATTCCAGTCCTATGGGGACACAGCTCCTGACCCCAGTAATGGCAGTGCAGTCAGTGCTGGGCCAATGGACGTCCCAGGGACTGTGGGAACCCAGAGGAGGAGGTAACATTACAGCTGGGCTTTGAGGGATGTGTAGGAGTCCCTCAAGCGAGCAGAAATAAGAACATTCTGGGTGCGAGTAAGTGGAGTGGGTGTGACCCAGGGTGCCCCCCTGCCCTCTCTCTGCCCCAGCCCCACTAGCCACCTGTGAAATCCACACTGTACTTCTCAAACTATATGTGGTGAAAGACCAGTTTTTTAAAAAATCTGTCAAGCACTGGGAATTCCTTGGCAATCCAGTGGTTGGGACTTGGCGCTCTCATTCCCAGGGGCCCAGGTTTGATCCCTGATCGGGGAACTAAAATCCTGCAAGCCATGTGGCTCAGTCAAAAAAAAAAAATCTGTCAAGAACCAACACTCTTGTAAAATACTATAAAAATGAATTGTTAGGAAAATGAATTGGAATAGAAACAGACACGCAAAATACAAGTCCAGTGTTGTATTATTAGAGTCCACAGATATAAAATTTCTCTGTCAAATGGCTCTGAAAGTTTATAAAAGCCTACGCTCACTTTTTGTAATTATTTTATCACAGACTGGTAACGAGCAGCTTGGACTTGTGCTGGTGCGCAGACTACATTTTGAGTTGCTTGGCTCAAACACACCATGTGTCTTCACACCTCCAGCTCTTTGCACGAGCTGTTCCCTTTGCCTGGAATGTCCTTCTCCGGCCATCGTTGTCTAATTTGTGCTCCTCCTTCAGAGCTCAGTTCAAACAAAACTTCCTGCTGGCAGACTTTACTAAACCACACACACTCCCAGACAAGGTCAGTGCCCCGTCGTTAATGACCTGGGCACCTGTGTGTGTTCCCACCTGCGTTCCCTGATCCAGGCACCTCTGTGTTACTCTGCACTCCTTGACAGCCTGTAAAGGACCATGAAGGCTCGTGTCTATTGTCATCACTGTCCTTAATGCCTGGCCCAGAATGAGCATTTGCTGAGGCTGAAGAAGGTGGCAGGGGCAGATCAAGAAGGGCTTGAATGCCAGGGTCAGGAGATAAGTAGCCACACTTGGGCAGTGGGGAGCCACAGCAAGTAATCTAGCAGGGGAGGGACCCATGGTCAAAGCTGTGCTTTGGGAAGCCAGTTTTGGTGGCCATGAAGGCAGCAGAAGTGAAGCTAGGAGGTCCCATTTAGCCGCCTGGAATAGTAATCATCATTGCTGGTATTCATGAAGGCCTTGCTGTGTGCCCATTCTGAGCTGAGGCCTATCCAGACGGTACTGCTCCGCTCCACAACCTTGCTGCCCATTTCACAGAGAAGGAAGCTGAGGCCCAGGAGAGTCTCCGTGCATGGTTCTCACACTGAACTCCACAGAGCCCTGGGGTACCATGCAACCCCTCGGAGTCTGAACAAGGTTGTAGGGGAGCAGAGAAGACTCGAGGCCCTATCCCTGCTTCCACCAGAGCCCCCCACCCCCTTTTTCTGTTCTAGAGATCAAAGTCTATTCAGAGAAGAACTCTCTGGCTTAAAACAGCTTGAACACCCCTGGGAGAGTGGGAGTAAAACTGTGTTGGAAACAGCTGGCCAAGGCCAGACAGGAGCACCAGCATGCTCAGGCCCTGAGAACGCATACAGGGGGTGCGCTGGAGGAACCGCCCACTAGAAGCAAGGGAAAGCTGATTTCCCAACCGGCTCCTCGTGCCAAGGTTTCCCTGACACTCTCGCTGGCATCTTGGCCACTCTAGCTAGGATGCTGGGTTACTAGATGCCCACACCAATCAGGCATTGCCTACAGGCTGTCCCAGGAGGACGTAGACTCCCAGGCACTTTGGTGGGCAAAGTGGCTCTTTGAAGAGAGTCACAGATGCAGACTGTTAAAACGGAGGCACATGGAAGCCAAGGCTGGGCACGAGAAACAGAAGCAGGGATCCAGGGGATGTGGATGGAGCTCCCCCAGTGTCCACTACACACCTCGTGGGGTTGTTCAGGATTAAGTGAAATGGCTCATTCAAGCCCCTATACAGTGTCTGCCACATGGAAGTGCTCAAAAGAGCTTTTCTTGTGATTATGAGCAGGCTGGGTCTAGTCAAGCAGACCACTCTGAGGCTCTGGGGTTCACACTCTGGTGGGGCTCCTTTTGCACCCTCTGTGCCTGGCCGCGTGCTGTGCCTTTTCCCTAACCCTCACCCTTCCCCGGGCAGCTGCAGTCCATGGTGGATCTCCTGGAGGGCACCTTGTACAGCATGGACCTGATGAAGGTGCACGCCTACGTCCACAAGGTGGCTTCCCAGATGAACACGCTGGAAGAGGTAAGGGCAGGGCTCGAAACAGAGGCCAGGCTGGTGCAGTGCTGGCGGCCAAGGGCAGTGTCCGAAGGGGCCTAGGCAATTCTGTCTGGACCCTGGTGGCTGTTAGAAGCTGGACTCCTGCAGGGAGCTGGGAGAAGGAGATGCAGGCCACAGGGTCCAGCCTTTGAGGAAGAGGTCTGACTGGGCCTCAAGGGCCTGTAGGAAGCTGGAAGGCTGGGTGGAGAAACTGAGGCACCTGCTGGTTGTATGAAAGAGGTGCAGAGGGGGCTGAAACGTGCAGCCGCCCTCAGTTCGCCAAGACCAGGGCCCATATATTGCACAAGTCTGGGGCAACCATTCGCATGAAACGCCAGCATTGTGCAGGACTGGCCAAGCCCACGGGGGCCAGGCTCGAGGTCGCATGGCTGTTCAAGGACCCACCTACCATGGAGGCAGAGGTGCTAAGTGTCTTCTCCTGGTCGGGGCAAATGTGCTGGAGGGCTGGGCGGGTGGCTGATACTGCCCCCTGAGGACAGGGACAGAGTTGAGTGACCCTGGAGGTTCAGGCTGCAGGTTGAGGTTTGCATCTCTGCTGGCACAGCCTGGCCTCCGCCTGTTTCCTGCATCCGGTCCCTGCTGGGCTGCTGGGAGCCTGGGGATATGCAGCTGCCAGGAGGGGCGTGAAGGCTTCCTTTCCCAGCTTCCTTTCCACAGGGAGGGGGGCACCTGGGCATCCTGTGCCCCACGAGAGGAGATTAACCCCTTACTCACCACAAAGTTGGGGTCACAGTGGCTTTAATTATTCAAAAAGTGTTTGGTGAGTATCTCTTATGTGCCAGGCCCATGCCAGCATGGGAGAATGGTAACAGTTGTTGAATTTCTACTGTGCACCAGTATTTCCTGTGCATCTAGTACATGCCAGGCTCTCCTGTTGTTGGTTCTACAGTTAGCCTCCTTTGACCTCTCCTCTGGTAATCTTAGGAAATGTTAACTCACTTCACGCAACTATGAGCCAGACAATCTGGAGGGTATGTCTGCAGAGCCTGGAACAAACCAGAAATGATTTCTGCAGCCACAAGGAAATGATTTTTAAATTATCTTCTGTTTTGCATTATCTGTGCTTTGCTTCTGTTCACTAAGTGATAGCTATGAAAAAAAAAGAAAAAGAAAAAGTTTTTGCTAACACTGGGAGGAGGCGGAGAGAACAGCCTCACTGCGGAGGAGATGGCTCCCTCTGCCTAAGGGAAAAACATCGCAGGAGGTCAGGCAACAATTTGGGGTCCCAGCTTCCTTCTGCTTTCTTCCCTTATGCCAGTGGTTCTCAACCGGGGGTGATTTTACTCCCCAGGGGGCAGCTGGCACTATCTGGAGGCACTTCTGGTTGTCGCAGTTTGGGGGCGGTGGGTGGCGGATGCTATCGGTCCTAGTGGGCGGAGGCCAGGGATGCTGCTAAACATGCTACAGTGCGCAGGGCAGCCCCACAGCACCCAAATGTCAGCAGCGCTGAGGCTGAGAAACCTGCCTTACACAGTGTGCCTTCTGTCCACCCTGCGATCCAGGTGGCAGTGGGGCTAGGGGCTGCTAAAGCCAGGCAGAGTCCCCAGCAGTAGGGAGACAGTGAGGCAGGGCAGGAGAACAAGAGGAAGAGTAAAGGTGGGGCTTGGTGCGGTGGGAGGAGCCAAGCCTGCCCAGGAGAGAAGTCGGAGACTTGGAGACTAGGAAGGGATCAGAGACCATAGCAAAACCCCACAGAGTTCCAGTGTTTGAGTATTTCATAAAAAAGAGGTATTTATGTATTACTTGCGAAATTAAAAGGTAATTTTAAAGTAGCAAAAGATTGGTAGCAACTGAAAAGGTGGATCCATAAGGGACTGGCTAAATACATTTTGGCCTATACATACAGTGGCAAACTGTGTGGCCAGTAAAAGGTATGGGGAGCGCTATATATACAGATATGCAAGAGTTCCCAAAATAGGCTCAAATGAGAAAGCAAAGGGCAAAGGAAAGAAAGGCAGGGAGGAAGGGAGGGAACGCCCCACCCGTTCCCCCAGGCCCTGCTCAGGAGACTGGGCAGCAAAGCCTGATGGCAGAAGCTGGGGTGTCCACCAGGGCTGGGGACAGTCAGAGGAGGCTGGAAAGCTCTTGGGTCCCGCCCCCACAGAGTATCAAGGCCAACCTGAGCCAGGAGAACGAGGTGGTGAGGGAGAGCATGCGCCACTTCAGGGAGCAGCTGAGGCACTACGAGAACCACTCAGCCATCATGATGAGCATCAAGAAGGAGCTCTCCAGCCTGGGCCTCCAGCTGCTGCAGAAGGACGCGGCCACGGCGCCCGCCGCTGCCCCAGCCCCCAGGCCTGGCAGTAAGGCTCAGGTGAGGCCAGGGCTCTTGTGACGGGCCAGAAGGTGGGTGGGCTGGGAGCACGGCGTGCCAGGACCTCGGCCCTGAGGGCCAGCTGGGTGGGGCTTCGGGGCCGCGGGATGGGGCCGAGGGCTGGCACAGCGGGGGAGTCCGTGGCAGGGTGGGGGCAGGGGGTGCCTGCTGCTCAGTGAGCCGTCAACACAGCTGAACTGGGAGCAGACGTGGGGCTCCAGCCCTCGGAGCTGGAGTATTCTCCAGCAGTATTCTCACTCCTGGTTCCAGACTAGTGGGGACAAGGTTGTAGAGATGACCCTCCCTGCCTGGTCCTGAGGGACCGGGTCGGCTGCGGCAAAACCACTTCTAACCTCCCCTGCTGCGGCTGGGTCCCTGGCTGGGTCAGGCCTGCTCATGGGTAGGTGGGCAATGCCTCGGGGACCCCAGCCGACTAATACCACTTCATCCGACCCATCCTGGGGTGGAGAACTCCTGCAGCAAACACCCAGCCTTCCATATTCAAACTCAGCGCACAAAGTGAGCAAAGGCCCTCACCAGGCTGAGCCACCTGACACACAACACACCTTTGGGCAGACACACCTTTGAAAAAGGCCCTCCTGTAGGCAGACATGCTGCAGAAAAGGCTCTCCCACAGGCCAGATAAATTAGAAGGAGGAGCCCCCTTTGGGTGGATAAAGTGTACAAAGGCTCCTTCCTGTGACAGACACGTACCAGGGCGTGTGGCTTGGCAAATGGAGTACAGACTAGACTTCAGTCCCATTCGTGCCCCTTTGACCATTTCCACGTGCAGGATACAGCCCACCACTCCCACAGTGGCCTTGTGATTTGGTGAGTGGAGGAAAAAGGGAGCTGACTTCTTTGCAGACATTATCTCAGTTAATCTCATAGCCACCTGCGAGGAGGGATGCTCGTTGCCAGTTTGGCAGATGAAGAACACGGAGCGGGGTCACTCAGAGAAGGTGGCTGTGTTGGAACCCGGGCCTGCCTGACAGCCGAGCCCATGCTCTTCCTCTCCACCGCTCAGCCTCCGTGCTGACATTTTGACAATGGGGCTATTTGTGTCTGCAGCAGGGACCACCTAGTTGCTGATAAAGCAGGGAGGAAGCCTAGTGCTTCGGCCCGGAGCTGGCTTCCTGCTCATTCGTGTGCCAATTCCACAGTAAGAATGAATCCTATTTGGGCAGTGGCACAGAAGGTCTAGATCCTGTACTTGCTGTATCTCCTAGAGATCCTGCCTAACAATGGGTGATGTCACAGGCCCTAGGTTCTTGTGCCAAGCCAGCATCAGAGGCATTTAAAAGGAAGCAAAAATAACAAAATTCACAAAATGTTAGAAACAGCATGCCCTAAGGTCAATGCCCCGGTGACCAACCATCCCAGTTTGCCCAGGACTGAAGGAAGGGTTTCCCAGGATACAGGACTTTCAGTGCTAACACTGGGAAAGTTCCAGGCACACTGTGATGAATTGGTCAGCCTGCCTTGGGGCCTGAGAACCTCTCCCTGCCCACACACAGAGACCAATGAGTGAGAGAGACAGGGATGGGAAGCTGACCTCCCCAGGGAGCAGACCGTTGTAGTCTACCCCCAGGGGGGAGTGTACAGGAGTTGGGAAGTAGAACAGGAATCTAACCTATCAGGCTGGGCTTCAAGCCTGCAGGGGAGCTAGAGAGCTGAGTAGGGAAACTGAGGCACACCCCAGTCATGGATGTAACTATGGGAGGAAAGCTGTGACTTCATGAGCACCTGGGACGCGGGGCCAGGAGCAACATGGCCATTACCAGCCCCCACATGCTGAGCCTCCTGACGCCCCACAACATCCCTTCTACCATCCTCCGAATCTGAGACTTCCCTTCTCCCCCAGGACACAGCTGGAGGGAAAGGCAAAGACAACAACAAATATGGCAGCATGCAGAAGAGCTTTGTAGACAAGGGCCTCACAAAACCTCCTAAGGAGAAGCTGCTGAAAGTGGAGAAGTTGAAGAAGGAGGGCAAGGGCAGATTCCCCCAGACCACAGCCAAGCCCCGGGCCCTGGCCCAGCAGCAGGCTGTGATCCGAGGCATCACCTACTACAAGGCGGGCAGAAAGGAGATAACCGAGGCCATGGCTGGTGAGTTAGAGGAAGATTGGAACCTTGGGGAGTGGGGGCCCCTACAGGGACCCAGGGTCTTCTCTACAGTCAGACTGCCCCAGATCTCAGCTCCATGGGTTACCTGTTGGTGCCCTTTGCTCGTCCATACAGTGGGATAATCCCACTCCTGGGCGATGAAATGATCAAATCAACACAAAGGGCCACTCAGTTCCTCTCCAGTAGTTATAGCTGTCTCCACCCTCACTGGCCTTTTCCTTCTTCACTGAAAGATGTGTGGAAGGTTCACTATGTACGTGCTGTACCTTCCAGACTTTCTGCCTAACACAGAGCTCACAGTCTAGTGGGAAAAAGCATACCCATAACCAGGCAGCTGCCTCTGGTGGGCGGGCGAACGCAGGGACCAGACCAGTGTTCTGGGAAGTGACCTGGGGCCTTTGAGGCACCTCCCATTTCCAGACTGGCCTTGGGGTGGATGGCCTCTCCAGCACCTCCCACTCTTTTCCCCCCAAAGAAGAGCCCACAGACTCTTGTATCTTTCTTACAGCTCCCTGCCCGATCACAGTGAAGGACAACAAAATAATGAACCGAGAAACAAGAGACAAAAGTTCCAAGAGTACCCAAATTTCTGGGCCATCCCCACTGGTGTGACTCCTGATTCTTCCTCTGAGCCCCTCCCCAGATGCCTGCTCTCCTCTGATGTCCCTGAGAGGTGTCCCAAGCCTGCTCCCCCTTCCAGGGTCCTGCTGACCCCCTCCTCCAGTGAGGTTCTCTGCCCAGCCCATGCCCAAGGGGGCCAGGGGTAGAACTGTGAGAGACCAGTCTCCCAAGAGCCCCCTCAATTCTTGGCCTCTCAGGGCTCAGGGGCCTCTTCTCCCAGCTCCTGGTGCCAGCTGCTGGCTCTGAGTCCTGCCAGGTCAGCCTAGCCACGGCATAGAGCCTCTGACCCCTGGCCAGGGCTCTGCCCAGGAACAGCTGCAGGCATCTGACTCTGCCAGTGAGGGCCGTGGGAACAAGCCCCTGCCCTGGCAGGCTGCCGAGGCTGGGCCCCACTGAGGCCTGCTGACCAGAGGGGATGCCCTCGTTCCCGAGAGACTCCAGGGGCTGCTCCACAGCAGGGCCTGGCTAAACCCCATGCAAAGAGGAAGCCCAGCAGGGAGAGAAAAGGAAGAAGTCAGGTGATTGTCTTGGAGTCAAGGGACCTCAGTGCATCTCTGGGGGCCACACCATCACGGTAACAACAGCACCATTCCTTTGTCTCTGGCATCACAGCTTGCTGAGTCCTTTCACGCATGCTGTTGCACTTGATCCAGCAGAGGAAACAAGCTCAGAGAGGTGAAGTGACAGCCTCCAGGTTTCACGGCAAGTTAGTGGGACTGGAGCCCAGAAGCTGAGGAGTTTTTGTCCCCTGCTCTTTGCCACTGAATCTTTCCCTACCCAGATCCCATCCATTCCAGCCCAGGAAAGCGTGGGTCAGGGATGACCCAGAGATGGCCCCAAACCAGTCCCACGGAGCTGAAAAAGTCCTCCTATCAGCAAAGCCCGTGCCAGCAGGAGTGGAAGAAGTGGGGGAGGGATGCCAAGGAAGCTGAGAGATGGGAGATAGGAGATGAACGAGGGGGCAAAGGCAGAGAACTGGGTCCAGAGGTGACGGGAAGCTGGCTGCACCTGCCCTTCCCTACCTGAAGTGGCAAATGCTGGGTGAGAGGGTGTTTCCAGGGGAGCGGACTAGGAGAAAGTCTGTAAAACGGGAGCAAGGGTTTCTGCCTCCTGGAATTGGATCCAGGAAATGAAAGGGGTCTCACATCTGGCACTTTGTATTTGCCAGGATCTGTGCAAATGTCTTGTACACATTTTCCTCTAATCAACACAACAGCTTGACGTGGTGGACCTCATGACTCATTTCACGGAAGGGGAAGACGAGGCCCACCAAGGCAGGGGACTTGGCCGAGGCCACTCATCTGAGGGGGCTATAGCCAGTCTGCTGACCATGAAGCCTTCCCCACCTCCCACTTTCCGAGGCCTTTCACTCCTTAGGGGCCACCCACACCTCTCCCCCATGGCCCCAGCGCTGGGACCCGGTGGGCCTGGACCCCGGGCAGCGGCAGTGCTGCTAGGATGTGAGCACAGGGTCTTCTCTCCACAGACAACGCCCTCAAGGGCACTTCCTGGCTGGAGCAGCTGCCGCCCCGGGTGGAGGGCAGGCAGCCCGAGCCCAACTCAGCAGAGCATGACGAGACTGGGCCCAGGGCCTCTGAGGGAGCGGACTTGGCCCCTGGCACCCCTGCCTCGGATCCCACCCCCACCCCTACCCTGACTCCCATCACCAGTCCCCTGCCCACCACGCCACCTTCACGCCCAGAAGTCCCCAGCCAAGGTGAGTAAGCCTCACAGGGGTCAGCAAACTACAGCCCATGGGCCAAACACAGCCTATAGCCTGTTTTTGTACAGCCCTTGAGCTAAGAATGGTTTTTACATTTTTTAAGGGTTGTTAAAGAATATGGGACAGAAGTATGTGGTCTGGAAAGTCTAAAATGTTTGCTATCTGATCTTTACAGATCAGATCTTGACAACATTTACAGTGAAACAGGTAGTGTTTCCAACAAATTCTTCTTAAAACATCACCTAGAACCCCATCATCAAATCCAGCAACTATTTTCACTTCTGTATTTCCTCTGTCTAGTCTTTGGCCCTGTTTTTATCTCCACGTTTATAGTTTTGGCTTGTGTCTTAGGTAGAAATCTTCCTCGTTAAATCATCGATCGAGCCCGTCCTTCTGGAGGGCATCTTGGCTACCTGTGATGACAAGACAAAACCATTCCCTACTTTGGTCCACGTGCATTCCACTTCTAGGAATCTCTTTCCTAAAGGATCCATCAGATATGTGAACAACAGCTGCAGCTTAACTGGTTTCCTTGCAGCCTATTTCTAATATCAGAAAACTGAAAATAATCTAAAGGTCTAACACTGAGGGGACTGGTTAAATAAATTCAAGGGCACAGCTGTCTGGCGGCCTGGTGGAACCTTGAGATCACATCATTAAAAGGCCATTTAATGATGTGAGAGATTGCTCAGTAGAAGGAAAAAACAGGATACCTAAAACTGTATATTCAGAAGAATCATGGTTTTTTTTTAAGTATGTCTGCATGACTATACATGCAGAGAAAAAAAAGGAAAGGAAGGAAATACAACATGTTTAAAAATTTCTTTGAATAATAGAATTTTGAATGATTTTTATTTTCTCCATTCTCCTTTTCTGAATGTTCTGTGTATTCTACAATGATCAGACATTGCTTTGATCATGAAGAAAGAAAAAAGAAATAAATAAGGCTGCAAACAAAACCTCAGGAGCGATTTAAGTTAAGACCCAGATAACGTTCCCAGGACTGTTGCTTTGGCTCAGCGTCTGTGGGTCTGTGTACCAAATGCTGCACCCCTTGATCCCCACAGGCAGAGAGGCGAGCTGCGAGGGCACCCTCTGGGCCGTGGACCCCCCTGTGAGACACCACAGCTATGGGCGCCATGAGGGAGCCTGGATGAAGGACCCCACTGCGAGGGATGACAAGATCTATGTCACCAACTACTACTATGGAAACAGCCTGGTGGAATTCCGCAACCTGGAAAACTTCAAGCAAGGTCAGGGACCCCTGTGATGGGAAAGGGGCAGGTGTGGGTAGCCTAGGGAGGGTCCCCCAGGGAGACTTGGCCCTCCTTTGCCTTGTGGTTTCCTGTGGTCCAGACTTCCCCTGCCTGGCCTAGCTCCGAATGGTCAGCCACCCCAAGAAGAGGAGTCTGGGGGCACCCCCTATGTGCTGGCCCCAGGCCAGAAGCTGGAATGCAACAGCAAACAAGATGGACGTGGTCTTGCCCTCATGAGTGTAATTTACTGTCAAGGGTAACAATACTTAGAATTTCCACTTGTTGAGTGCTTATTATGTGCTAATCACCAGTGTGTATCACCTCACGGTATCTTTGAGGTGGGGGTTATCACCCTGTTTTACAGATGAGCAGAGCCCCAGGCCTTACAGGACCTTCAGGTCTGGGCAGGGAAGGGCAGAAATTTGGTTATCAGATCTGGAACATGATGAGGGGAAAGGGTCATTTAGACATGAGCTGCCCTCCAGAAATGCACAATCTGATGTGCATGGCAAAGGCTTCAAGAAACAATTTCAATATAGTGCTAGAGGGAGGCCTCGGGGGCTATGGGAACCCAGCCTGGAGATCAGGGAAGACTTCCCAGAGGAGGTGATGCTGAGGCATTCCCCAGGCAGATAGGATGGGAAATGGCAGTCTAGGCAGAGGGAGCAGCATGGGCAAACGCCCTGAAACAAAGCACAGGGGCTGGTATCAGCCTGTGTCTAAATCCTGGCTGTGCTGTTCCACAACCAGTGACCTTGAACCCTCTGAGCCTGTTCTCTCCCCGGCAAATGGGATAATAATAGTACCTCCTTCATGGGACTGTCCTGATGGGATCAGATAACTGGCCCAGCTCCAGGGCCATAGCTCACTCAGTATCCTTGCTGGGCCACCCAAGAGCCCTGGTCCCTGGCCTCCCTGGTCCCTGGGGTGGGCTGGGGTTTTTTCGGGAAGCTCCGGTGTGACCTTCCACCCTCCGCACGCAGGCCGCTGGAGTAACATGTACAAGCTGCCCTACAACTGGATCGGCACAGGCCACGTGGTGTACCAGGGCGCCTTCTACTACAACCGCGCCTTCACCAAGAACATCATCAAGTACGACCTGCGGCAGCGCTTCGTGGCCTCCTGGGCGCTGCTGCCCGATGCGGTGTACGAGGACACCACACCCTGGAAGTGGCGCGGCCACTCGGACATTGACTTCGCCGTGGACGAGAGCGGCCTGTGGGTCATCTATCCCGCTGCGGATGACCACCACGAGGCCCAGTCCGAGGTGATCGTGCTGAGCCGCCTGGACCCCGGCGACCTGTCGGTGCACCGTGAGACCACGTGGAAGACGCGGCTGCGGCGAAACTCCTACGGGAACTGCTTCCTGGTGTGCGGCATCCTGTACGCCGTGGACACCTACAACCAGCGGGAGGGCCACGTGGCCTACGCCTTCGACACGCACACGGGCACCGACGCCCGCCCGCAGCTGCCCTTCCTCAACGAGCACGCCTACACCACCCAGATTGACTACAACCCCAAGGAGCGGGTGCTCTACGCCTGGGACAATGGTCACCAGCTCACCTACACCCTCCACTTCGTGGTCTGAGCGGGACCTGGGCTCACAGGAGAGGAGTGGCCTCCTCCTGTGGCCATGCGGGGCATGGGGGGCTCCCCACAGCGACTCCTGCAAGGGACTCCCTCAGTAAATATTTACTGGGGCCAGGCCTGGAGCTAGGTGCTAGGCAGTGGGCACAGCCAGCGTCAAGCTTCCTCAGCACGCAGTGGAGTAATAATCACTTCCACTTGCACAACACTGCCAAGAGCTTCATGTGCACTAACCCACTTAATCCTCCTGACACCCTTGGAGGTAGAGACAGTTAAGCCCATTTAACAGGTGAGGAGACTGAGGCCTCACTTTGGATCCGGCAGGCCCATTTTACAGATGAGACCGGACCATGCTCTACCCTAACCTCTCCCCTACCTCCAGCCCTCTCCCTTCTCCCCTCATTTCTCTTGTTCTCTCAAGTCTATGTCCCTTCCCCGGGGCTACTCAAAACCAGAGGCCTTTGGGACCAACACACTAGTGTTGGGTGGAGGCCCAGCTCTGCGTGCCACCCCAGGCCCCTGTTCTGACGGAGCTGTTGGTGGCCCTGGGGCTTTGGGCCCTTTGGCTAATGGCCTAATGTCCTTATTCCATGCCTTGGGCCAGCCCCCCATCCCCACCCCACCCGCTGTCTGACCACATTCCAAACCGCCACAGTCACCCAGCCACTGAGCAGAAACCACACCCTGAGAAAAAATACCAGCCCCCAATCCAAGACCCCCCCCCCGCCACCGTATTCATTTTTATTTTCTCTTATTCTTCATCAGTGCCATCATTTGTTTCTGCAGCAGCAGCTGAGAAGGCTGCAGGCAACTGCCTGCCAGCAGCAACTCTACCAGGGTGGGGAACTGGGCCAGGCCCCGAGGCTCCCTCTCCACCCAGAAGTGCTGGCTTTGGCCACATACCCAGGCTGTGGCACCTCTCCCCAGTCCCTCCCAGAGCCTTTGCGCCTGGGGTCCACCTCGTCCTTTCTCTCTGGGCCTTTGAACCCACAACCTATACGCACTCAGGGATACCTCCGGGTCTGCCACGAGCAAGACCCTAGGCCTGAGGCTGGGTGGCACCAGGATGAAACAGGTTTCTTCTTCCTGGTCATTTGGTGAGCTGGCCTGGGGGACCAGGGAAGGCTGAGATCTGGGCAACCAGGTCCAGAGGAGGCTTCGGACCTTCTGGGTGCAGGGAGGAGTCAGAGGTGGAAGCTGGGAGGGAAGGAGAAAGGGATCTGTGGATCAGACTTTTCCTGGCTTCAGAGATAATGGTGCCAGGGCTGCCCCGAGCCCAGGACTTGGGGCTGAGGGTGCACAGGTGGGCTCCCCCGAGCCTCAGACCCAGCAGCCCCGGGGACAAGACCGTCAGGCCTGCCCCTCATCTGCTTTGAAAAGTAATTTTAGAACTGGAAGAAGTTCTCTGGTCTGACTCCCTATATCTACAAAGGAGAAATAGGCCCAGAAAGGTTTAGAGAATGGCTCAGGGCCACAGTGGGAACAGGACCCAGCTGATCTCCTTCCAGAAGGGCTTTGTCTTTATCCTTTATTCTCCACGCTCAGAGGCAGCTAGGCAATAGACCACCCAGCACCCAAGTCATCCCAACACTTCTGAGGGGTATTTACTGCTGATCTCTACACAACCCCGGACCCTGCTTCTGTCATTCTGTCCCCATGCCAGCTCCCAGGTATCTGTATATATGAACACCCAGCTGCCATGTTGGGAAATTCAGCTGCATACCCAAGAGTGTAAAGAAATGCATTTTGTGCAGAATACATTTCTTTCAGGCATTGTCAGGTGATGTTGTTTTGTTTAAGCCGTAACTCACCCCCGAAGTAAAGGGGAATGATGACGCCCAGCCAAGCAAGGCCTGACTCATAGTGGTGGACACATCCAGCCTCCCCCGCCCAACTGAACTCTGAGGGCTCCACTTACAGACTCTTCAGGGGCTGCAAGTCCCAGCGTTTCCCTTGGCCCTGGGTGTGGGTTTTAGAAGACTCTGTCTTTCGTGATATCACAGCCCAACCACGTGAGAAATGTTCAGGCTCCTCTTTCCCCATTAGTCTTAGAAAAGGGAAAGTTAGAATGGACCAATTTTGGAAAAGGACAAGCAAAATAGTTTTCTCGGGGAGAGGATGATGGCTGCAGCCTCTAAACATTCACTAAGCCCCTTCTGTTTTCAGGCCCTTGTATGTGGGTTATGTTGTAGGTACAATTATTTTCCTCATTTTACAGGTAGTCAAACTGGAGCCCAGAGAGGTTAAGTGGAGGCAGAGTCAAGTGGAAAGCCAGGTTTCCAAATCAGTAATAAAACCTGAGCATCAACAGTGGGCTAAGCAAGCCATGTGCATATTCTTGCATCTTTACAACAGTGGAAGGTATGTACTCTGAGTGTGTCCATTTTACAGACGAGGAAACTGAGGTGAAGGGACTTACCCAAGCACAGCAGCTTAGCCTGTAGCACAGTCAGGTTTTCAGGGCTGGTCAGCACATGTTCTTTGCCAACTCTGTCACTCTAGCAGCAGCTCCAGAAATGGTGGTCGTTGCTTTTAACCAGTGTAGCCAAGCCACGAATTGCATCTACATAGGAGACCCAAGAAGGAGGTTGGGGTTAGTTTATAAAGAGCCTTGAATGCCAAACCAGAGAAAAGGAAATTCTAAGACAACTGGATTTTGTTCTATCGGTGACGGGAAGCAGGGAAGAGTTTTTGTTGTGGGATTTATTACAGTTGGTAACAGGTACTTCAAACAAAGAAGGAGAGGGCTAGCTTTTCCTACCGACCTCAGCTGTGACAGCAAAGGAAGTTGTCTCCGGTGTTTCTGAACAACATGCTACGTGAAGGGGCTTTGGCTGCCACCTTTGAGTCCTCCCAAGAGATTTCTAGACCTTAATATTTAATTTGCTCTGTGTGGGAGGCAGCCCTAAAGGTGAGGCTGGGGGGGTTTCCTGGGAATGACTTGAGGACTACTGAAAGCCCGTATGTTCTAAAGCACCTTTTCCTCCATGACAGCATTGGAAACCACTCTGGTGACAGGAGGACACAGCACTGGATGGTTGTCAGGGAGCCCTGGATAGGAGTTAGGGAGTACTAGGTTAGAATCCAGCTATGCTTCTGACATGCTGCACAGAGGGGACAGATGTCAACTCCCTTTTATGGCTGAAGACCTGCAGCTTAGTGAGGACAAAGGGCAGCTGAGGGCCCAAGCAGTACCCTCCTAGAGCTAGAAGTCACCCTTACGTACATTATCACTAATCCACCCAGGAACCCCAAGGTTGGCATTACTTTTCCCTATTACAGGGAGTGAACCTCAAGTTCAGAAACGTTAAGCAAACTGCTCAGGGTCACGAATCTAACACGTAGTAGAGTCAAGAGTTGAACCAGGTCTGTTTTTACACCAAAGCCCAAAACTAACTGTTGCTAGGAATTTTGTAACCAGTCAGGTTTTCTTCTTTGCTTTGGCTACTGGGAAGCTCAAAGTCAAATTTGAGGTTATTTTTAACAATTGTACTGGGTCTCCTACTGGACTCTGACTTCATTCTGGCTTTCTGCTTTAACCTTTACCCTGATCTCTTCATTTTTATTATATTGTATTTTATCTATTTTTGTAAACTGCCACAATACCTTTTTTTGCAACAAGGTGGAATATACCTAAATAAATACGTGATCAAAAGCTTGATTTAAAAGTCTTGACTAAATGCTATGGTCTGCATCCTTATCATAACACAGACATTTAATAACTTTAAAACAATACTTTGTTATGAGAATCGGCCTTGTTGCTAGAAACTGATCAGGATAATGAACTAGGGCAGAAGAATCCAACTCAGGCTGACAACCAGGCCCCTCCCAGTGAAGAGGAGAAGCAAGCCATTCCCAAAGGTATGCAGACACTACCTTGCAGCCCCACCTTCAGCTGCAGAGAGAGAATCCCAGGGAGGGAGCCTTGAGCATCACTTAGTCCCATGTTCTCAAACTTCAGTCATTCATGTACAGACCCTCTTTGTGATTTTTGTCATTTCCTTTTACCATCTTCAGTATAGTTCACTATTTCTTTTTTCAATCATTTCATTCTTTTTACTAAAATAATTTTATTTCAAAGGGAAGCTTTATAACCTGTCAGCAAAAACGAAAACAAAAAATCTTAAAATGATTTTTTTAAGAAGGAATATTACAATAGTAAAAAGAAAGCCAGTGACCACAAACACAAGGTGACCGGGATGCGACACTGAGAACAAGCAGCACTGTTGCATCCCACTGGACACCGTGCCTGTGAGGCCGGCCAAAGCGCTTTGTGTAAAAAGGAAGATTAGCAAATGTTCAGGGCACATAAAGGGCAAACCAGCAGCAAGTGGATATTGTCCTTGATGTAATCAGAGGGATGGGATTGGAAGGGAATAGCTTCTCCCATGTGACTTAATGGCCCTTCACATGGTGGCTTAGGTACCTCCAAGGAGTTCTCAAACCACTGATGGGTGACTTGGATTTAGACTAGCTTCCCAAACACACACACACACACACACACACACACACACACACACACACACACATGCACATACACACACTCATTCAGCCAGGCCTTCCCTCCCCGGCCTCCCCCAGCTACAGGCCAGCCTCGGCAGAGCCCCTGCCTTGCCTGGTAGCTGGGCACTGTCCCTGTGGCCCTGGGCAATGACGAGGGTCCCAATCCCCACAGTACAGACAGGTCAGAAGCACAGTGCCACTCCTGCCGTGGCAGAGGCTGATGGGAACATGTCCCTCTCACAACTCAGACTCCACTAGGGCTGACCCTAGTCCCAAACAAGCCAAACATGGCTGGGTTTTAGGTGATCTGGACCATGGCCTCCCCTCTCTGACCCCTCACCAGCACCAGTCCCATCTGCTCTCCACCCCATCCTCCCCAGCCTTTGCATCAGCTTTGCATCCCTCTGCCTGGTACACTGGTGCCTGCACCTGTGCATGGTTGCCTCCCTCTGGTCATTCAGGTCTCAGCTTCCCCAGGGAAACTGTCCTTCAATGCTGAGTCTAAAGTCGTCCCCATCAGGCTTCCCTGATGGCGCAGTGGTTAAGAATCTGCCTGCCAACGCAGGGGACACGGGTTCAAGCCCTGGTCCAGGAAGATCCCACATGCCGCGGAGCAACTAAGCCCATGCGCCACAACTACTGAGCCTGCGCTCTAGAGCCTGCGAGCCACAACTACTGAGCCCGCGTGCCACAACTACTGAAGCCCGCGCGCCTAGAGCCCATGCTCCTCAACAAGAGAAGCCACCGCAATGAGAAGCCCGCGTGCCACAACGAAGAGTAGCCCCTGCTCGCTGCAACTAGAGAAAGCCTGTGTGCAGCAACGAAGACCCAAAGCAGCCAAAAATAAATAAATAAAATAAATTTTTTTAAAAAATTTTAAAATAAATAAAGTCGTTCCCATCACAAGCCCTCTCGTCTCTTCACTAGCAGGTATTTATTTATTTGTTTTCCTGCTTAGGGCCTGTCTCCTGTCACTGGAGTCTGAGCTCCATGAAAGCAGAGCTTGCTCCCTACTTGTTCATCAGCACCCAGGAGACCCCCAACAAATGTCTGCAAATAACCGAGTGATCTGTCTCAGAACCTTGGGTAAGTTCATGAACAGTCTGCTGAGCAAGCCACCCTTGCTTGGTTCCGAGGTCATGGCCACTGAATGGGCCACACTTCTTTCATTTTATTCGTGCAGCATATTTGTTGAGGCCACCCCTAAGTCAGGTTCCAGGCAGAAATCTCTAGACTGCAATCTCAGATCACTAAGGTTGGAGAGCAGATGGGATATTTCCAGTGACTCTCTCCATCTTGAAATTCTATGAAAATGAGAAAACCCATCTTCAGGAAAAAATACTCCACCTAAACACCCCATCCTGGGCTGCAGCCAGGGACCTGGGCAGCAAAAAAAGCTGTGGCATTTCTGTTGTCTGTGGCAATAATACTCTCACGTGCCAGGCACACAGCTCTGAACCCCAGTTCAGTGTTTGAGGCAGCTCAGTGGCCAACAGAGGCCAGAGGCTGTAGAGTTCAGTGAGCTTAGGCTGACCCTTACTAGCTTGGTTGACAGCATGACCTGCCAGAAAGAGCAGTGACAAGGCTTGTGCGGTCTTGTAAGCCCTAAGCGTGATGCCCAATACAGAGTGGGTGTTCAGGAAGCAGTAGCTACTGTTGCCATTGTAACCAGTTAATTCCCTGCTCAGAGGATCTGCCAGCATTGTAACCAGTTAATTCCCTGCTCAGAGGATCTGCCAGCTCTCCTGGCAGGTCTGTGTCATGCACCGCAGGCTATCCAATGTGACTGATGCCTGTGTGCCAGCCTCGGGGGCACCAAGCTGAGCAAGGCTCACCCCTCCCCTTGAGAACCTGCTGGGAGGTGGGGAAGCCAGATGTAGCCGCACGCACATGGTGTTCTTGGTGCTTTGAGAGCCGAGAGCCTGAGGTCTCTGTGCCTTGCCGAGGAGTGTGGGCTGCTCCTGGAAACACAGAGGTGCCGGCACCTCCCAGCCTGCCTCCCTGTCAGCGTGAAGAGCCTCCTCTGGTCCCCTCTTGATGTGGTCCTCAAAGGGGACCTCTCTCTGCCCTCTAGATTTTCTCCCTAGGACTTTAACTCCTAAAATTTCCCCTTGGCAGGTGGGTAACGAAGACATAACAATAACTATCTATAGGATAGATATAGATATCTACAGCGTCCGGGTGTGTGCTCCGTGCCAGGCACAGTGCCGAGTCTTTTTGTTTTGTATTTATTTTTGGCTGCGTTGGGTCTTCGTTGCTGCACATGGGCTTTCTCTAGTTGCGGAGAGCAGGGGCTACTCTTCGTTGCAGCGCGCGGGCTTCTCATTGCGGTGGCTTCTCTTGTTGCAGAGCACGGGCTCTAGGCACGCGAGCTTCAGTAGTTGTGGCACGTGGGCTTCAGTAGGTGTGGCTCGCGGGCTCTAGAGTGCAGGCTCAGTAGCTGTGGCGCACGGGCTTAGTTGCTCCGCGGCATGTGGGATCTTCCCAGACCAGGGCTCGAACCCGTGTCCCCTGCCTTGGCAGGCGGATTCTTAACCACTGCGCCACCAGGGAAGCCCAGCGCCGAGTCTTTACAGCATCGTCCCATTGAATCCTCCCGGTGACCCCACAAAACAGGTACTGTTGCTGTCCACATTTCACAAATGGGGAAACTGGGGCACCAACTGCTATGTCACGTGTTCAAGGTCACACAGCTGCGGCACCACCCTCTCAAAACACCACACTGGTGGTTCTCAAACCCAGATCCCTTCAGAATCACTGCCAATGCCCAGGTGCCACCCCAGAACAACAGACCATGGCCTCTGGGGGCGAGGACTGAGATTTGGTCTGTTTTTAAAGCTGCCCAGGAGATCGTGCCATGCATTCAGGTTTGAGGGCCCCTGCCCTTCACCCTCCCACTGCTCAGAAGGAGCACCCCAGGCGTGATGGGGTAGATCTGTCAGTTGCCAAGCTGCACCTAGGAAAGCACTCTCCTCCTGGCTGCCCCAGAAGAAGAAGGAGAGAGAGCAGGCCTTAGCCTGGCATGTCAGCCATTTCTCCCCAACAGGGCGACTGCGGGTGGGGGTGGGATTCCTAGGGCACAGAGCACAAAGGCTCCCTCTGCTCCCAGGCAGTGCCCAGACGCTACCCCGCCCACTGGGCCCAGTCTAAGCTCTGCCCACAGCTGGGGCCAGCCCCTCGACCCCCTACATTCCAACAGGGACCCCATGAGGCAGGAACAGACAGGGCTTTCAGGATGCATGCCTGCCAGGGGGGATGAATTATTACCCCCCTGCTATGGCAGAATTATCTGCCATGAGCTCAGGGTGGCATTTCACGTGCCAAAGGTTGGCTGGCCCTGCCCTGGCCCTGGCCGCTTGGCTCCGGGGCCCTCATTCCAACTGTGCAAGGACAGAAACTTTATTCTCTTCCACTGCAAGAGGCCTCCGCCCCTCACCATCTGTGCAGCATCCCCCTCCGTGACGCCCCTGCCCCCACCCAGGGGCCAGGGCCTCCCTTCTCCATGGCTCAACACAGAGCGGATTAGATAGGGTGATTCCAAAGTCAAGTTTCCCAGGTCCTTTTAAGCCAGGGATTTTATTGACAGGGAAAGCCATTGTTACCAAGATGTCCATGTCCCACCCCAACCTGTCCTGCTTTCTGCATGAGGCCCTGACAGATTCGAACAGCTGCTGCAGCTGGAACAAGCTTCTTGTGGAAGGAGCCAGGGCTTTGGGAGCCAGACAGCCCTTGGTTTGAATCCCAGTTCTGCCACCTACCACCTGTGGAACTTGGGCACTCTACCTGAAGTCTCTGGTCTCAGTTTCCTCCTCTGTAAAATGGGGATGACAACCTTGATCTTCCAGGAATGTTGTGAGGTTGAAATGAGCTAATGGATGTGCAAAAGCACTGAGTGGGAGCACAGAGGGTGTACAGCAGGGCAAGAACAATGCACCATGAGGGACCTCAAAGACTGACTTGGGGTATCACCCTCGGTCTGACCCCCCAGGGCCTCAGGTCGGGCCAGACCCAAAGTGAGTTGTCGGCAAACGCGAGCATATCCTCAAACTGATGCTCTTCCTTGCCTTCTCTAACAGAGAGTGGAGAGGGCAAATGTCTTTCATCCAGTGAGCCTACTTGGATTGATTGGTAGTGGTCGTCTACGGGAGCTGCCCACCCAGGCCCAGGACAAGGGAGGACAGTGAGGGATTAGCAATGTTTGCCACGAGAACAAGAAGTTTGGGTGGTGAGATGTATGCTACGTTTCCCATTTCTGTTATAGGACAAGGTCTAAATAATGCTTCTCGTTCTAGTTTTTGCCTGGATTTGTGTAACAGCCTCTACATTGATCTTTCTGCTTGTCCCTTCCTACCCTCTGGTCTTCAACTTCTAGAGTGAATTTTCTAAAATGAAAATCTGACCATTTCACTCCATTACCTGTCACTGTCCCATGGCTCCTCCCATTGCACTGAGGATCCCAGGGGTGGCTTTTAAGGCCTCCCTCCATCCACCTTCTCAGACTCATCCATGGCCACTCACTTCCAAATATCCCAACCTCAAGCCCCATAGATCTGAGGGCCTTCAAGAACCAAGATGTGAGGATCCGAGGCAGCTTGGAAAGTCAAACCCAAAACCCTGTGCCCAGACTCACAAGATCAGAGGGGTAGCCAGAGAGTTCACTGCATTTACCACCAGTGAGTTTAACAAACCAGAGGGAGCTGGTAAACTTCCAATGGACCCTGAAGTGCAGTTTAGCAAAGCTGTCACCTGCTCACCCTTAACCACACTGATGGGATTAGTCCTGAGTCACCCCTGCAGAGGGGAATTTACACTGCTCTGTCTCCTGATTGCCCATTCCAAGACAAATCTCCTTGGCAGCCAGACACAGGGTAGAGGCTTCCAGGCACCGCTGGGTCCAAAGCTTTCTAGTCCAGGGTCCAGGCATGTATGAGGGCCCTTGCCCCACAGAAGGCCAGTGGGGTTCCTCCTCATTCCCTCCCAGTTCCAACTCTTGCTATTCCCCTGAAGACAATCAGATATTTCAGTCTTTCAATTTCACAAACTCCTACCCTATGCTCCTGCTCTGGCCAGGTACGGAGATGAGCCTTGGGGATTCAGAGATGGCGCAATGCAAAAGTGTTCAGTGGACATTGTCAATGAGCCAGACAGGAGAGGTTGATGGTCAGGGCGCATAACCAGCGCCACATGGCTGAGGAATGAGGAACTCATAAACAAATCTCCATTTGTTTCTAAAAGATTGGGATGTCGACTAAAATGCTAAGGAAGAGTCTAGACTTGCTGAAGAGGCAAGCATATGAATGAGTTCCTTGAGGGAAAATAGCTTCTTTAAAGAAAAGAATCCAAACAGGTTTTTTTTTCTTTCTTTTTTTCTGTTTAACTTTTTACTTTGAAATAATGACAAAGTTATAGAAAAATTAGAAGAGTAGCACAAATAACTCCTAAATACTCTTCCCCTTGATTCACCAATTATTCACACTTTGCGACATTTGCTTTGTCATTCTATGTACAGCTTTTTTCTGAACACTTGAGGGTAAGTTGCAAATATGATGCCCCTTTTCCCCTAAATACTTCAGTGTATATTGCCTAAGAACATGAACATTCAGATAACCACAGTACAATTAGCAAAATCAGGAAATGTAGAGTTGACATAAAATTATATCTAATCTACAGGTCTTATACAAATTTGGTGAAGCTTAGAGCAGTTTTTTTTCCAGTTCAGGATCCAATCCAGAATAGCCCATCACATTTAAGTCTCCCTTAACTCTAGAACAGTTCCCCAGCCTTCCTTTGTCTTCCATGACATTGCCATTTTTGAAGAGTACAGGTCATTTATTTTGTAAAATATTCCTCGATTTTCATTTGTCAGAGATTTCCTCATGATTAGATTCAGGCTATGCATTTGGGGCAGAGATACCACAGAAATGATACTACGTCTTTCTCCATACATCATATTAAGAAGCACTTGATGTCAATTTGCCCTATTACTGGTGATGGTTACTTTGATCACTTGGTTAAGGTGGTGTCCACCAGTTTTATCTACCGTACAATCACTATTTTCTCTTTATAATTAATAAGTAATTTGCATGGGAGTACTTTGATGCTATATAAATATTTTATTTCTCATCAAGTTTTCACCCTCTAATTTTAGCATCTTGATTTTTATCTACATTAATTATTTCTCTGATGACTGCAAAATTGTGACTTAAGAATTTCTATTATTATGAGTCAGCATTCTACTGAAAGAAGAGCTTACAGTATACATACATACAGTGGATGATGGGCACATGAATTCTTATCTTATTCAATGGGTTATAATTCATTACTATTATTGGGGCTTCCCTGGGGGCCCAGTGGTTAAGAAGCCACCTGTCAATGCCGAGGACGTGGGTTCGATCCCTGGTCCGGGAAGATCCCACATGCTACGGAGCAACTAAGCCCATGTGCCACAACTACTGAGCCCGTGTGCCACAACTACTGAAGCCCGCACGCCTAGAGCCAGTGCTCCACAACAAGAGAAGCCACTGCAATGAGAAGCCCGTGCACCGCAACTAGAGAAAGCACGCGTGCAGCAACGAAGACCCAACGCAGCCAAAAATAAATAAATTTTAAAATTCATTACTATTATTATTTACTTGATAACCAAATTGTTCCAGATTTGGCCAGTGAGAGCTCATTCAACATGGCTGCTATGTCCTTTTGATGTGTCTCTCTTATTCATTGAGCACTTCCTTATTTTCTGACACAAAAGGATGCTCTAGACTCATCCTATATTTTCTATGGCCTTGCCCAGGAACCAACCATTTCTTCTAGCAGCTCTGGTTTCCCTGTGGGAGGATGGTATTATGGTGTTTAGAAGCAAGGAGCTGGGCACAGCTGGGCTCACTGTTCGCAGGGTATCATTGCTTCTAGGTCCTCTCAGTGGATAGAACTAGGAAACACATACACATATAAATATAAATCCAAGAGTTCATACTGATGCCTCCAGTTCCCATCCAATACCACAGCGTTCTTCCTGGCCTTCCCCATTTCCTATTTGTATGTCCCTTCTACAACAGTGAGAAACCTGCCTCTCAACATCCTCAATATATTTCACCTTTTACTCAGTCTGCCAATGCACAGAGACTAGTTTCAGAATTAGTCACTATGAAAAGCAAGCCCATTAGGTAGAGTTCAGTATTTGTTTGCAATTCTTTTTATCTTTAGACTGAGGGTATATATCAAAGTTCTGTATTCAAAAGTTACTTGGGGTGCTTGCAGTACAGATACTAAAATTGGAACAATACAGAGAAGATTAGCATGACTCCTGCACAAGGATGACCAAAAAATAGTTACTTAAATTAGTCCTTTTTTTCACTTCAGTGTGGTTTGTTATTCATTTGAAACATAATTCAATAATTTATAAATATAGAGCTACTTCGTTAGAGATTTTTATTTCTTTCCATGGCTTGTTTTAGTTCTCTTATAAATAACATGTAACTAAATTTTCTTTTCCCCACTTTTTTCAGCTTGTCTTCTTGTTGTTTTTGTTTTAATAAAGGAAATTAACCCATTTACATGTATAGTGAAAGCTAATATGTCTGGTCTTTTTCCTGACATCTTGTTTGTGTTATTTCTTCAATATGGATGGGAGAGAATTAGGAGACCCTTGTATCTGCCAGAGCCCAGCACCTGGTCTGGAGCGTAGCAATGCTCAGCAGATATTTGTGGAATGTTGGCTGGAAGCTCAACAAGTGACTTCCCCTTGTACCTGGATAGATAGACACAGGGTCTTGACCTTACTGTGATTATAACGATGACTATGGCAGTAGTTACCATTAAGTTGAATAATTAGGAAAAGTCTTAGCGAAGGGCCTGGATGGGGTGATCACTGAATAAACTGCACCTGCTATTGATTGAGCATTGACTAAGAACCAGGCATGGTGCTCCATTATCTTATTTAATCCTCCCAATAATCCCATTTTACAGATGGGGAAACCTGGGGTTTAGAGAGTCATTTGTTCTTATACCTAGGAAGCAGTCAAGTTGGGATCTGAATCCAGACCTGACTTCAAAATCCACACTTTATCCACCACATGTCCCAGCCTCTACAAATGCAAAGACAAACACATACAGAGTCAGCTAATTCCAGGAACTCTGAAGCTCTTGCTCACAAAGTCAAAGGTTCCTTAGCTGGACCCAACTGCCAGCCAGTCCCCTGGAAACCCACAGCTGTAATAGAGGCCAATCCCAGGAAGTCAGGTCCATAAGGGTATAAGGAAATGCTCCTTTGTTGGACTTAAAACATTTGGCCAGAGTATGGGAAACGAACATTCTCATGCTCTGCTAGTGGAAGCATAATGACAGCCAACATTAATGCGAACTTATTCTGGGCCAGGCCCTTTACACTGGGATTTTTCAACCTCAGCACTGTTGACATTTGGGACTGGATCATTCTTTGTTGGGGTGGGGAGCACTGCCCTGTGCCTTGTAGGATGTTCAGCAGCATCCCTGATCTCTACCCACCAGATGTTAGTAGCACCCCTCCCCAGTCGTGACAACCAAAAATCTCTCCAGACATTGCCAAATATCCCCTTGGGGGCGGGCAAAGTCACCCCAGTTGAGAACCACTGCTGTACATGTATTACACTAATTTAATTCTCACAACAAACTGATGAGATTGGTATTTTCATTATCCCCGTTCTACAGATAAGTTAACTGAGGCACAGACAAGTTAAAGTCCTACCAATAATGAGCATGGAGTAGGGATTAAAATCCAAGTAGCTGGAGTCCAGAGGCCACAGTGCTTCATTGTAGTGGCCAGCCTATCTGATCTGACCTTTCCAGAGAACAGTTTGGGAGAATATTAAAAAAAAGTAAACATGCATACCATTTAGCCCACAGTCCCATGTCTAGGACTTTAAAGAAATGTACACACAAAGCTGTCATCTCATTGTTTACACTCAACGAAAAGCTGCAAGTGTGGTAAAGACCCATCTGGAGGGGACTAGCCTGCCTTCCTCCTGGGCCTGAGCACTGAGCTTGAGCCAGGCATAATTTTTTAACCACGTGATTTATTCTGCAGACAATATAAAGGGTTATGCAGATTTGTACTGACAAAGAAAGATGTCTTTGATACTAGATTGAAATAAAAACATTTAAAACCCACATGTATAGTATGGTTTTACCTCTGTAAAGTTTTATGTACATATAGCAAGCGGGGAAAGTGCCATTTGTAACAAGAGGTGATTACAGTAACTCTTGCACTCGTTTAGAATATTATCTGATGGGATGCTTGGCGTGAGAGGAAGGCCAGTCACAAAAGGCCACATATTGTATGATTCCATTTATATGAAATGTCAGAATAGGCAAATCCATAGAGACAGAAAGATCAGTGTTTGCCAGGGCCTAAAGAGAGGGGGACAGGGGAGTGACAGCTAATGGGTATGGGATTTCTTTATAGGGTGACAAAAAATGTTCTGGAATAAGATAGTGATGACGGTCCCACAACCTTGTGAATATACTAAAAGCCAGCGAATTGTACGCTTTAAAAGGATGAATGTTATAGTATGTGAATAATGCTTCAGTAAAACAGATTTTGACAGGGAGAAATTAACAAATCCAAAGCAATGATTAGGAAGCCAGTGACACAATAGAGAATCTATTCCCCCAGGGATCCAGAGGACTATTGGAGGGGGCATTTCCCTCAGTGCGTGGAAAGAGGAGCTGAAATTAGTTGACTGTTGAAGGGTGCCTGGACAACTTGGGGACGGCTGGGGCTGACACGTGGCTTCCGAATACACAGATGTGTACCTGCTTCTCCTGCTTCTCTTTACATTACTCTGAGTTCAAGTTCCAATAGCCTCTTGAGTTAGAGGCTACTCCCTTTAACAGGCTTTAGTGGCACCAAAGGATAAAGCTCTAGCCCCCCCACATCGACTCCACCAGCCCCCACTCCCACCCTAGGAAGCCCACAGTCCAGGTAAAAACAATGTGCTCATCTCGTTACGTAATCACTGTGGGATAAACCCTTCCCCCTTCACTTCCAACTAGATCGACACCCCTGAAAACCCAACTCAAAATCACTTCAACAACATGGGGACTTGTTTTCCTTGCATAACAAGAAGTCCTGGGCATGGCAGTCCAGGATTGTTTATTCAAAGGCTCAGTGACATCAGTAAGGACCCAGATTCTTGTCTTTTTTGCTTGGCTGCCCTCTCATCTTGTCTCATCCTCAAGGGTGCAAGATGGCTGCTGCAGTTCTGGATCACACCTTCACCATCACTGTCCAGAGGCAGAAAAGGGATTGGCTTGGTCCTTCTCAGAAGTTCTTCTGAAGTTCCTTCCCTCCTCATAGTCAGAGCTGGACCACATCGCCTGGCCGTACCCAACTACTGGCAAGGGACTGAGGACCACCGTGATCAGCTTAGACTCATCAGGATTTACCTGAGTAAAATAGTAACTTAGTGACCGGAGGGGTAGACGCCAGAATAAAACCCAGTCTCTGCAGCGATGGAGGAAGGGGAACAGGCAGCCAGCCATGGTGGCCACATCAGGATTCCTTCCCCACAGGCCTTGCCCTCTGCCTGGCATGCCTTTCTCAATCTCTCCAGGTTTACGCCTCCTCTTCCTTCACATCAGCTGGGCACCTCCTCCAGAAAGCCCTCCCTGTCCTCACTGGCTAGGTCAAAGAACCAGCACCCTCTTTGTAGCTCTGGCCATAGTTGCAACTAATTAATTACGTGTGTCATTATATTTGATTAAAATCTGTCCGACGGAGGCAGCTCCACCCTTTATCCCCAGGACCCAGTCAGAGCCTGGCACAGAGTAGGTACTCAATAAACAGTTACTGGCAAGACAGATATATCAGTATGTTACAAGAAGCAGATGTGTGGTCTGGAAGATGATATCAAGAGTTTTCTCTGAGTGGTGAGATATTTTATTAAAACATAACCCACACAGCAGACTGCTGACATCTTAGGCGTAGCTTGATGACTATACATATGAATACACTGGTGTAAGTAGCTGGGAGGTGTGATATGGAGTAATTTTATTTTCCCCTCTGTCCTTTTCTGGGTCGTTTAAACCTTTTTCAATCTTACAAGGGGCTGGGTTATTTTTACAAAAACAAAACTTTTATTTATTTATTTTTTTAACAAAGAAAACGTCATTTTCAACTATTCGGATGTGGAAGGAACCCATGGAGTGCTAAGAATTTCTTCTTCTCTTGTTTTATTTTCCCTCCCTCCTTCCCCTGACCTCGAAGCAGGGCCATCCTCTTTGATAACCTCTTCCTATCCTCCAGGGGATAGGTATGAATTTGTTACAAAACCCCAAAGGCTGTGCTGGGCTCAGGAATAAAAGTGAGGCAAAAAGGTAAATTTCCATGAGAAAATTATACAGGTGTTTGTGTTTTACTTTTCTTTTTCTCCAAAAGCAGGAATTTGGGAGATTCGAAACATCTGGCTCTTATAATAAAGAATTGGAATCTATTCTCAAAGAAACGCCCAGATTAATAACTTGTATGTGATGAAGCGTTCATTCATTCATTTGTTCATTCACTCATCTGTTCACTGGTGTCTGCTTCTGTGCCTGGTCCATCCCGAGTGTGGGAAATATAGAGATGGATCAGATCTGGTGCCTGTCCCCAGGGAGATAGACACATTCACCACGATCGCTTCAAACTATGATTGGTGCTCTATGGTGGGAAGGCACAGTGTAGAGCAGAGGCTATCATCCAAGGGAAGGGGCACTTGAGATGGGTTTTGAAGAATATGTATAAGTTTGCGAGGCAGAGAAGGAGTGGAAAGGCATTCCAGACAGAAGGAGCAGCTGAGCCAAAGTACAGAGGCTGGGACAGCTTAGCTCATTGAATGCAGTGGTCAAGAGCATGGATGTATAGCCAGACTGCCTGCATTTGAGTCCTGCCTTACCTACCCCTTGCCTGTATGATCTTGAGCAAGCTTTCTACTCTTTCTATGCCTCAGTTTCTTCATCTATTAAGTAGAGACAATGACAGCACCTACCGCATGGGGTTGATGAGGATAAACTCAGATAAACCACCTAAAGAGCTTAGACCATTCCCTAGGCAGGGTAGCCTTTGTAAATTGCTAGCTCCTGGTTTTGGTGCGATGGGTATTGGGCATGGGGGCGGTGAGACTGAGCTGAGACTGGGGAAGCTGGTGGGGGCCAGGGCGAGTTTTCAACAGGAGAATGACATGATCAGATCAGGGTGCCTGCAGCGGGAGGGTGGGCTGGAGGGTAAGTAGAGTCCACACGGTAGTCAGAGCACAGTGGTGTGGCTGGGCCTCGCAGGGGCTGTGAGCACAGGGAAGGTGGAGGATTCAAGACAGTCTGTTGGGGCTGAATTGTGTCCCCTCAAAATTCAGATGTTGAAGTCTTAATTCCCAGTGCCTCAGAAGGTGACTGTATTTGGGGATAGGGCCTTTAAAGGTCATTAGGTAAAATGAGGTCATTAGAATGGGCTCTAACCCAATATCCACTGGTGTCCCCATAAGAAGAGATTAGGACAAGACAAGAACACAGGGGGCACCATGTAACAACACAGGGAGAAGGCAGCTACCTGCAAGCCAAGGAGAGAAGCCTCAGAAGGAATCAACCCTGCGACACCTTGATCTCAGACTTCCAGCCTCCAGACAGTGAGAAAATAGATTTCTGTTGTTCACACTCCCCAGCCTGAGCTGTCGAGCTGTCATGGCCACCTGAGCAAACAATTGCAGAGTCCAGCCATAGAGTGGAGAGACTTGGGGGATGCCTAGATGTGGGAGACAAGGGACAGAGAGGACAACCCCTGGATTCCGGCTGACACAAGAGGTGGAAAGAGCTACCATCACTGAGATGAGGTAGGTGTTGGGGAGAAGGAGGAGATGTGGGCCCCGTGCCAGCCTCCACCCCCTCCCATCTCCTGCCTCTTGGGCTCTGAGGACCCTGGCCCCAGGACCTGCAATGGCTCCACCAGTGCTTCAGGCTTGCCAGCTCCATGCCATGGTGACAGATGCTGTCATACCCCACCCCTGTGCAGCCTGGGTGGGGTACTGCCAGCTGGGCATTGCCTCAGTGTAAAGAAGTGGAAGGAAGGGAGGCCCAGCTAAGGCCCAGGCCCAGATAGGGCCAAGGGCACCCATCCTTCCAGGAAAACAGTCTGGTCACCAGGATACGGCTCATCAACTTGCAGATGGCCCAGCCCAAGATGCAGTTTACTTGGGCGCACTGGGTTATTGGGCATCTCTTTCACTCCTGGCGATAATAAGAGCACCTGCTACCCAGGTATTGCATGTCTCCCCCGGCTCAGAGGGGTGAAGTGACTCGTCTGGGGACACACAGATGGTGGGATAGGCTTGTCTCACACTGGAGCCCGTGCTCTTAACTGTTCTGATGGTACATTTCATTAAGTTTTCTCTCAAAGGGGGCTTGGGCGATCAACATTGGACTTTGTTAGTAACTTCTAGAGAGCATGGAGATCACATAAAGAGAAGTCATCTCTGAACATGTGTTTCTGAATTTTATGTTTAAGAATATTTTTTAAGGAGGTTGCAAGGCTCATCTGCTAAAAGTATTTAAGTGTAAGAACTTGGAAGCCCTTGGAGGGAGGGAATAGTAATTACTGCAAAGCTCTCAGTTGGCATGAATGCCTGCCAATTCCCAGGCCATCTGGGGAGTCCAGGCCCTGCCCTAGACCGGCCCTTGGGGAGTCCCCCACCCCGTTAGAGGCCCCGGCCAAAGCCACTTCCTTGGACTCGGCTGAGCTCTGAGCCTGCCTGGGAGTTAGCCTGCTTCCGAGCTGCGGTTTTTGCCCTGATGTGCTAGGAGCCGTCCCATGGTCTGAGGTCTGGCTTTGGATGATTCCTTGCCTCCCAGGGGAGGCTAAGGGAGAACTGGGGCCTGCATGCAGTAGGTCCTGGGTTCAAATCCCATCTCTACCTCCTAAAAGTCCACAAGACTTGACTGTGGGCTGTGGAGCCAGACCGTGGATTAGAACCCAGTCTCGACCACTTCCCAGCCATGTGGCCATGGGCAACTCATTTGCCTGTGCACTTTAATTTCCTTACCTCTCACATGAGGATTAGAATGGTTCTGACCTCACAGGCTGTGGAGAGCATTAAATGACACAGTATGTATAAAGCCCTTGGAACAGTGTCTGACACAGACTAAGTGCCCAGTAAATGTGGGATATTACTGTTACTGTGTCTTTGAACAGTGCCCTTTCACCTCCCTGAGCCTCAGTTTCCCCACCTGTAAAATGGGAATAATACTAGACCCTACCTCAGCACACTGATGAGCAGATTAGATGAGGTGATGCAAGGAAAACAGTTAGCACAGTACCTGGCAATTAGTGAATGTTCAACGAATTGTTAGCAATTATATTTATTATCTCAAAGCCCTTCTGGGAGGCTCACACTCTGGAAAAGTTGCCTGAGAAGGTTTAAGGATTAAATTAGTGAGAAGAGAGGCAAAGCCATACCATTTAACAGTTTCTAGAGCAAGGGTGGCCAGCAGCCCCGGGGCACTGTAAACGCCTTGGTGAGTGGCACGGGATGGGCACAGGACACGGAACCATGGAGGGGCTGGAAAGCATCTTGTTTGGATGCTGAGGCTGGAAGCTGGCAGCAGGGAATTCTGGGAGTGGAATGGGCTGGGAGGATGTCAGTTGTAAGCCTGAGGGACTGCACTAGGGGGGCAGACTGCCAAGGCCAAGGGTGGGGTGGGGTGTGGCAGCCTGGAATCTGAGCCTGTGGGTGGGAGGGGGCATGGTTCCAATCTGGCCACAAGCTCAGGCAGGTCCCTGCCCCTCTGAGCTGCACTTCCTCATCTGTTAAGTGGGGCCAGTGATGCACTGAATGACTCAAGGCACACTTGTGTGCTCCATTGCACGCTCATGGTAGGGACTCAATTACAGGGTTGTCAATACAACCTGGAAGCCTGGTCAGGTGTGGGGAGAAGCTAGTGACTGATCCACCTGACTGCACCTGAGACAGTCCACAGGCAGGTGGCAGAGGGTGCAGGACCCCCGAGCCTGGTGTTACAGTATCTTGGGCTTCCCTCCGCTGCTCCCTTGGCAGGCTGAGACCTGGATGGTTTCCCTCGGGTCCTAAATGGGGAAGCAGATTTCCCAGCCTAGTTGTGGGACTGGTCCTGATGCCAGTGGGCACTGGAGAGGGGCCCTGTGGGTGAGGCTGTCCTCCAAGTGCCTTCTGTACACTCCCCACGCCCTGCAAACTACTTCCTGAGACTCGCCCAGGCCCCTTTCTCCCCCCAGCTGGTCAGGATCATCACACCTTCCTCCCTAGGGCCTAAGCTGTGGGTCTCTCTGTGCTGGGAGTTCTGCCTGTAGCCTCACTCCCCTCCCAGCTCTGAGACCATGACCTCCAGTCACAGGAGCCCTGTTGGGGCTTGGCACACGGTCAGACTCTGTCCTCTGGGGGGATGCATTCTGTAGACTTTTATTAATAACAACAATAGTTTTGCACTTTCTGTGTGCCCCACACTGAACTAAGCTCTCGCCTGCACTGAGAAGGAACAATGGGGGCTTCCCTGGTGGCGCAGTGGTTAAGAATCTGCCTGCCAATGCAGGAGACACAGTTTCAAGCCCTGGTCAGGGAAAATCCCACACGCTGCAGAGCAACTAAACCTGTGCGCCACAACTACTGAGCCTGCGCTCTAGAGCCTGCGAGCCACAACTGCTGAAGCCTGAGCGCCTAGAGCCCGTGCTCCGCAACAAGAGAAGCCACCGCAATGAGAAGCCCGCGCACCGCAACGAAGAGTAGCCCCCGCTCGCCGCAACTAGAGAAAGCCCATGCATGGCAACAAAGACCCAACGCAGCCAAAAATTAATTAATTATTTAAAAAAGAAAATGAACAATGACCCTGTGAGGTGGGCTCCATGATCCCATTCCTAGGCTCAGAGCCATCCCGTATCCCACCCAGCATCATGCAGTGGCGGGTCCAACCAGGGCAGACTGATACTGGCTGTTCCTTATGCAGGAACCACGCTGTCTTTGTGGAAAGAGCACTGGTTTAGGTGTCTATAGGCCTGAGCTCTGCCTCAGGTGACCTTGGACAGCCTTCCAACAGCTGAGATGAGCCCTGCCCTGCCTCCCCTAGATGGGATCATGGATAACAAATATTACCCCCTGTATCAGTCGTGGTTCTTCAGAGAAACAGAACCAATAGGATAATCTATATCTATGTCTATGTCTATGCCTATGTCTATATCTATATCTGTGTCTATATCTATATCTATGTCTATATCTGTATCTTTCTAAGGAATTTGTTCATGCAACTGAAATTCGTAGGGCAGGCTGGCAGGCTGGTAACTCAGGTAGAACTTGATGTTGCAGTTTTGAGGCAGAATTTCTTCTCTGGAAACGTATTTTGCTCTTAAGACCTTCAACTGACTGGAGGAGGAACACCCACGTCATTGAGGGTAATCTTCAGTGACTTAAAGTCAACTAATTGTAGAAGTCAGTGTTAACCACATCTACAACACACCTTCAAAGCCATAACTAGATTAGAGTTTGTCTTACAGCCTAGCCAAGTTGACACATAAGACTGACCATCACATCCCCAATTCATATCCAGGGAAACTGAGGTCCAGAGAGGTGAACAAGCAGCCCAGATCCCATAGATACAACTGGGAAAGTGGGAAATAGGATCCTTGTCCACATATATGTCTATGCTAACATCTTTAGGGAGTAGGATTTCAGGTGATTTTTACTTTTTTCTTTATATCTTTCTTACTGTCTAGTATTTTTTTAATTGTACATGGATAACTTTTATAATCACAAAAAAAAGTAAATAATTTTCACTTTGAAAAAAATGAGATTTTCTGAGACTCTATCATCCTACGTGGATAAAACATTTAAAAAAACAGTTATTAAAAACAGTGACAAGTCTACAACTGATTATCCAAAGACTCAGAAAAAAAGCATAGATAGATGAAACAAATGTAACCAGAGCTTAGCTAATGGTGATTCTAGGTGGAAGATAAATGGATGCTCTCATTGAATATACTTGGACATTTTCTGTGAGCTTTATTGTTCAAAATAAATACTTGGTTGGGAGGGGGATTTCAAAATAACTGGAGAGCGGGAGTAAGTGTCGACGTAAATGGGCCATACAGTCATTACCAACCTAGGTGACGGATATGTGGGGAAAGACTTCAGATTTCAAAAAGTTAAGAGTACGGGCTGTAATTTTTAGGGCAACCACTAAGTGCAAACTTTCCAAATGATTAGAAGGAAAAATAGATAATCGGAGTAAGATAAGAAAGGAGAGAAAAAGGAAATGTATAACAAACAAGAAAAATAGAAAGCACAAAAGAAGAAGGTGGATTTAAATACCCAGGTAACTCGGGAATTACATTAAGTGTGAATGGACTAGATGATCCAACTAAGAGTCACCTCTAAAAACAAAGGATATAGCAAGGCCAAAAATAAAGATACACCATGAAAATAACAACCAAAAGAAAACCGGCGTAGCTATATCAATAGCAGACAAAACACACTTGAAGGCCAAAATCACTACTAGAAATAATGACATTTTATAATGACAAGAGGTTTGATTTGTCCATAAAATTAGCAATTTAAAAACTATATGCACCTAATAAAGTAACTTCAAAATATATAACACAAGTAGTAGAAGAAATACAAGGAGAGACAAGACAAACTTCACAGTCATAACGGGAGATTGTAACATATTTTCCTCAGTAATTTATAGAAAAGGCAGGGGAAAAAAAATCAGTGAGAATCTAGAAGATTGAACAAGATTAAGAAACCTGATCTAATGGATCCATCTGGATCGCAGCAGTCACACTTCCAGAAGGCACTGCCTTTGCACGGACAATGCAACATCTGCAAACAAATGACCACATACTGGGCCACAAAGCGAGGGACTGAAATCATTCTGAGCATGCATTCAACCTAGAAATCAATTACATAAAGGATAACTAGAAAATCCCCACACATCGGGAAATTACGAAACACACTTCAAACATAAAATCATTAGGAAAACCTTAAAAATGGGCAAAGGTAGGGAGACCCACTCGGGGCCTGGGGGAGGGGAACCTGCCTAGGAACCTCATCAGTTTTGTTTGTGGGGACAATGGGATGTGTGGCCATCTGGCCCCATTATTCCTGAGTGGTTTTTCAAAGCCAGCACTTATTGAGCACCTAGTGTGGGCCAGGTCTGTGTGCTCTCTCCTGATTTCTCACCACGAACTTCTGTGGCAGGTCCCCATTCCATAGAGGACCAAGCTGAAGCTTGAAGAGGTCAAGTGACTCACCCAAAGTCACTCAGCTATAAAGCAGCCCAGGGTTGTCAGATCCCATGATTGTAATTACCTATGAGGCTGGTAGGATATACTCCCGTTTTTCAGGTGAGGAAACTGAGGCTTATGGCATAAAGCCAGTAAGTGATAGGATTTGAACTGGGGATTTGAGCCCCGGTCTAACTGGGTGTTAAGCCTTTACAGAGTGGGAAACTGAGGGAGGGCCGCTGGGACTTGCATGGGAATGCACGGCTGGGGGTGACTGGAGGCTGGGATTCAGGCCTGAGCTTCTGGAAAGGGAAACAAGTCTGAGAGGAAATGACCGCAAATGCCTCCCACCCGGACCCAGACAGGAAGGGAAGGACAATGCCCCAGACAGACTGAAGGAGAGGGCTTCTCACCCTCTAGCCCCGGGGCTGACAGGATTCCATTATCATGAGGTCTCAGGGGCGGGGGCAGCTGAGCAAACAGCGGTCCTCTGGCAAGACACAAAATGGCCATTGAGGAAGGTTGGGGCCTTGGGGGAGCAGGCTGAGGGGTGGGGCGCGGCTGCTGTGACCAGCCCCCAGGTGGAGGAGGGAAGTGCTGCCTGCAGGGCATCCCAGCCACCAACCCTCTCAACGTATTGATGAGGAAGCCAAGACACTGGCCGGGGATCACACTGAAGGTCAGCCCCCAGCACTCTGGCCGTGGGGTGAAGGACTCAGCGGCCCCCTGTGGGCGCCAGTGCGCTGTTCCCGGCATGAGCAGATGAGCCCAGAAAGCCACAAGTTGCCTATAGTTAATCCTGGAGCTCCAGCTCCCGGTGGCCAAGAGCAGACCTAGCCCAGAGAGGCCCGACAAGGAGCCCAAGGTCACACAGCAAGTGGAGGCTGCTAGTCTCTCCCTGCCCTGCCAGAGCTGCTCCTGCTTTCTGGCCAGAGCTCCATTTCCCACTCCACCCCTGTCTCCCAACCCCCATGTACCAGCTGTCTTCTCAGAGGGCAGCACAAGGCTGGTCAGATTTCCACAGGGCATGTGGTTGCCAGGTGTGGCTGAGACAGTTGGCAGGGCAGGTGGGCAGAAGGGGCTGTAGCTGCAGGAGGCTCCAGCTGGGATCGGCTGCTCCACACTTGCTCTGGGCTGCCTGGGGGGCAGGCACTCCGGGGTATGCCAGACCCTGGGTCTGCATCCTGACTCTGCCCCTGAAGCTGGCTGGTAATCCTGGCTTTGAGTCTCTTCCTCTCCCAGGCCCTCGAGTTCCCCATGTGCACACGTACTCACCCTATGTGATGAAGTAACACGGTATGCGGTATGCGGTGTGCATAGCGTGGTGCCTGCTGGCATTGTGATGATTGGGTTATTATTATTATAATTACCTCCTGGTGGCCTGAGGAGGAAAGGTCAGGAGGCCTGTGGGCCATGTGACTCCCAGAGTTCAGTTCTTTCTCTCGGGCAGCCAGCACTCGCTTCCTAAAGCCCAGTGTGGTCCACCCCCTTGTCCCTGCTGAATGCCTCTCACTGCTCCCCAAGCGCAGTCCACAAATATTGTGAAATTAGAGTTATTCTGGCTGGAGTGGGGCCAGGGGCCCAGAATTCCATCCCTGGGTCTCCTCCTCCTGACCTTTCACCCCCTGAAGGAGTTCTGAGGCTCCTTCTTGCACCCTCTGGGTTCCATAACATCTACTTTGAGAACCACTGGCCTGGCAATGTGTTCCAAGCCCCTTAGTCTGGCATTCAAGGTGCATTTCCTGCACCTCTCCTCAGCTTCTCATTCCTGTTTCCTGTGGATGTCCCCCCAGTTGCTCGGTGCCCCCCACACCCCATTCCTGCCTCCCAGATCCTCTCCCTGTTTTGCAGCTGGCAGATACCTCCTTAACTCCAGAGGCCTAGAAGCCTACAGTCTTGGCCCAGAAGATGTCCCTCACTGCCTGAAGGGGGCCAGTCCCTCCTCCCTGAGCTTCTTGGGCCTGGCAAAGCTCAGGAGCAGGCTCAGAGGGGTTGAGGGGCAGGATTCAGCAAGAGCCAGAGGGAGGGATCTAGGTGAGAGGAAGGCAATGGGGGTGGAGGACAGAAACAAAGAAGGAAGGAAGGAAAGGGGAGAGGAAGAGGACGGGAGCATGCCCCATCCCCCTTCCTGCCCTGAAGCGAAGCCTATTGTTCCCAGCTCCAGTGGGGAGGAGGATTCCAGGACCCTCATTTTAGGGCCCAAGGTGGGCCACCAGCCCAGGAGACCAGGGGACAGAGGATAGGAGCCACCACCCATCCTGAGGCCCTTGCCCTTCAGTCCTCTGGGTAAAGCATCAGGCCAGATCTCACTGGTGGACTCAAAGAGGTAGGACAGTGTTTAGTCTAACTCAGTGAGCAGAACCGTGGCCATGGCTGTCCTGCCGAGGCTGTTGGGCCGACCCGCCTGGGTGCTGCGTGTTCCACCTCTCAGGGCTCCACTCCCAGATGATCTGCCTTCCTGAGCTACTTCCCAGGGTAGGGTCATGTCCCCCCAAAACCCCAGGAGGTGGAAATAGGTCCACTAGATGCTGACCTTGGTCTGCTACCTTCACAGATGCCGCAGAGCCTGAGCCAGCCTCACCCTTTTCTCCAACTCTTCTCCCCCAGAGCCAGGATAGACACAGGGAGACCAAGGAGCTGGGCACCAACTTCATCTGGATCCTCGCTATGCAGGGCCCAGAGGAGGCTGAACCCTGCTGGGTTAGGGATGGGCAACCAGGAGGACTTGGGCAAGTGTCTCAAAGCCTCACCATTAATTTGGTCCTGAGCAAACAAATCCTGCATGCCTTTTCCCTGGGCATCCATGCAAGCACCTGGTGCTTCAACATCTACTGAGCCCTTAGTTTAGGCCTGACCCATGCTAGTCTCAGGAGCCCCCCAGATCTGGCCCTGGCACCGTGGAGAGGGCAGTGGGGCCAGTGGAAACAGCTCAAATGGCCTCTGACTTCAGATAGCTTGGGCTTGAGTTCCAGCTCTGTCTCCTTCTCATGCTAAGGCCAAGGCCTAGGGCAAAAAAAACACAACCCTATTTCCCCATCTGTGAAATGGAGGTGAGGCTTCCCAGCAGATAGGGTCATTGTAAAAAAATCACATGAAATGAGGGCTGTGAAAGGAAAACCAAAGCTGTACTGATGGAGAGTATATATGATATATATAATGTAGCCATTGATTTATTCATTCACCTATTCATTCATTCGAAAAGCATCTCCAGGACCTCCTCTGGGCCCATCCTGAGCACAGCTATGAATCATTTGCTTGCAGTCAGTATGGCTCGGCAGAACGGACTTGGGTTCAGGACCCAGGCTTGGCGTCCATTCTGGTTCTACTGTCCACCAACCATGTGATCTTGGGTAAGTTACTTCCCCACTCCAACCCTCGTCTCCTCATCTGCAAAAAATGGGATTGTACCCCATTCTGAAGATTGATTGAGATCAGTCGCCCCAAGTAGGCCATCAAGTGCTGGGAGTTTCATCCCTTCCTCTACCTCTCCCCTGAATTTTGTTGGGTTGGGACTAATTTCTTCTGGATCCAGTGAGAGGGCAGTAAGTGGGGTTTGACCCCAGGCTGCAATCTGGGGAGACAGAGGGGGTGATTGAGGCTTGAAGGGGCACAATCATACAAGAAGTTATTGGTAACCACTGAGAAATAAGCAGCCATTTCCTGAGCACCTATTACATGCAAGGTCCCAGGCCAGGCGCTCTATTTACTTTGCCTCATTTAACTGGGCAACACCTCCCTTCACAGAGCCCCTTGGACCAAGCATCACTGTCTCCACTTTACAGAGGGAAAACAGGGCTCAAAGGAGAAGTCACTAGAAGGACACCCACCCCCAAACTGTTCACAGCCATTCCCTTTAAGGAGTGAGGCTGGAGGCAGTAGGTAGTGAGTGGACACTTGTGTTATTTTTTAGCGATATATATATATATATGTATATATGGCAGCCGGCATGTAATTTAAAACATTTTTTAAAAATTAAAAACATTGGTTTGTGTGCTAGGAATAAAGTTGTATAGAAATGTGACGGGGGGACTTTCCTGGTGGTCCAGTGGTAAAGAATCCGCCTTGTGATGCAGGGGATGCGGGTTCGATCCCTGGTCGGGGAACTAAGATCCCACATGCCGCTGGGCAACTAAGCCCGCGTGCCACAACTATTGAGCTCGCTTGCCTCAAGGAGAGAGCCCATGTACCGCAAACTACAGAGCCCATGTGCCCTGGAGCCTGCACACCACAACTAGAGAAGAGAAAACCTGCACGTCACAACTAGAGAGAAGCCCGCGTGCCGCAACGAAGATCGCGCCTGCCGCAACGAAAGATCTCACTAAGACCAGACACAGCCGAAAAAGAAAAAAAGAAAAAAAAGAAAATAAATAAATATTAAAAAAAAAAAAATGTGACAGGGCCCAGAAGAGGCACAGAGGAGTGAGACCCAGGTTCAATGCCCTGTGTCAGCTGCAGGACCTGGGCCTGTCCCTTCCATCTTGGCAACAACCCCAGGATCATGGTGGGGCCATGAGCCACCCCAAATTGGCGTAATTGAAAGCACAGGCCTCACCCGAAGAATAACAGTGGCAGCAACACTGGGGGCTTGGGACAATGAGTGACTCTCCTGTCCTCAGGCTAGTCTTTAACATTGTTGTGTCCGGGATGTTTTAAGAATTAAAAAAAATTAAAGAAATGAAATAGCATAAAAGTCCTCTCTGGCTGGGCTGTGGCCCAGACTCCACAAGCTGCATGGGCTTGTCACAGAGGCCCTGCCCAGCTGTACACCCGGCCCACCACATTCCGTCTTCATCTGGACCTGGCATCAGGAGGGTGGTGTGTTCGAGAACTCCATGGTGCTCGTCCCAGGGCCTCAGAGGTTTCTCCGTCTCTGTAAGAGTCACTGGAACATGGGAGAGGCCCAAGGGGCCTGTGGGCAAGAGTCGCTGAACACAAGAGCTTGGAGCGCAGGCATGGGGCCTCAGCCCACGCTGGTGACAGGGAGTGGTGGTCAGGCCCCCTGAGCGTCTCAGGTTCCTTCTGGCACCTGGGTCACTTTGCTACCCAAACAGGAAAAAAATCTTAGAAAAAAACACACTAAAAATATAACAAGGTAAATAAAACCAAGTCTCTAGATCTAGCAAATTGTATCCCAAGAGAGCCCGAGTGGAAGGTGTAACTGACACTACAGAGGCCAGAAGCCAGGAGACAAGAAAGCACCATCATCCCACTTTTTTAGAAAGGATGAGTCCCCCAGTCATGGACCAGCTAGCCCATTATTAATTGCCAAGAAATTCTGGACGGATCATTTGGTAATGATTTGAGAGCGCTCAGAAAAGGAAGTGGTGACCAGAAATGCCAAAAAGGGTCACTGGGAATTAAATCAAATTGCTCTTGCCTCTCTGCTTTAATAACAGGGCAACTGCATCCAATCCAGATATATTAATACCTGGGTTTCTGTAAGACCTGGCAGTTCGTCTATGTATCTTTGGGGCTACAGTGGAAAAATGTGGACTCACGATGTAATAATGCTTTAGTAACAGCTGACCAACCCGGAGCACTTACTACGTGCAGGATACTATTCCAAGCACTTTGCATGTATTAACTCAATCCTCAAAGCAAACCTTACAAGATGAGTATTAATCATCCTCATCGTAAACATGAGGAAAACGAAGCACCGAACAGTTAGGTAACTTCCCCTAGGTCACTGCTGGTAGGTGATGAAGTCAAATTTGAATACAGCTGTCTGGCCCCTTAGCCCACAGGTGCACAGCTGATTTTAAACTGACCTAGAGATTCCCCACTGATTAACAGGGGAGGGTGGAGGTGGGGGTGGAAGTCCAGATCTCATCGGGACGGGCAATCAAGATGCTCTGCCCTGGCTGAGGAGTGGGCACCTGACTCCCGCTGGGCCAATCATATGATCTCCAAAGATCTGGAAGTGCCCAGGCTTCACCCTGGATTCTCTGCCCTGTTTCCTGTCCTTCCCTGGCTGGCAGTGTTACAGTCCTTCCCACCTTTGATTTCTCCCCCCTCACCCAGCCCCTTCCCCTATGGTCCCTTTTGGCCATCGATGGTTTCTGCCATTTACAACCAGAGACCCCTGCTTGAGGCAGGAGCTCATAGCTCTCCTCTTGACTCAAATCTACCTCTAAGGCAAGTGGTCCTCCCCTAACCCGACCGTTAGCGATGGGTGTGGATGGGTGCAAAAAAAGTGAGAATCTCCAGTGATAGACCACAGGGCTCTGTCCTTATCCTTGTCCCGTTGATCATCATGTTCGCAATTTGGATTTAGAATACAGAAGGCCTACTCATAAAATTCGCAGCTGCCACAGTGCCAGAATTAATGCTTTGTGCAATGGCAGCCAGACTTACAATGCTTTCAAGACTAGATTGCTGGATGGGATCCAAAGAGATGACATTTAACCAGCATAATGTAAGGTCTTTCGTGTTTCCGAAGAATCCATTGTGCAAGTACCAGATCAGGGAGGGAGGTGACTGGACAGTAGTTCATGGGAAAAAGCTCCCACCGCAAATTCAGTGAGTCACCAGAATAAAGTAGCTGTTGAAAACACAAATGACTCTGGTAATGCAGGGCTGCGTTACTAGAGTTGGAGAAAACTGGAGATGACAGTCCCTTTCAACTTGGCACTTGTCAGTCCCTCCAAAGAGCATGTTTCCAGTTCTGGTCTTCATACTTTAGGAGGGACAGTGACAAATACAGTGCATTCCAATAAGGGTGGCCGAGGTTGTGCGGAAAGGACTGAGACTCAAGGGTGTTGATCACCCTTAGGTGATCCCTGCGTGCAGGGGAGTCCCGGAAAAGACGCCCCAAAGGCAAAACATTAGGGGACCAGCTGTGGAAATTACAGAGATGTTTTGATCAAAGCCCTTGGGATGGCAAATAACCTAAACCACTGGAGCTTACTCAGCAAAGCAAGGAATTGACTCTAAGAAAACAGGTGTGTTTTAGGACGGCAGCCTCGGGGACTGGAGCTGGGAGCTGGAAAGCTGACAGGAAGCAGGGCATCTGACCCTCCACCTCTCTCTCCTCTCTGCTCTCTTGCTACAAAAGTTTTCTCTGCTTCCTGGGGCACTGTTGGAAACCGCATCCTAGCCCTGGCACCACGTAATCCACCAAACTGCTCAGGCCTGGGGGGTGATGGGGACAAAGAATGGGGGAGAAGGTGAGGAAGCCAGAAGAGGGCAGGAGAGGTGGGCAGGGGCCAAACAGGCAGGCCAGTTATTAAAGAATAATCCAACAAACACCTGGGTGCCCACTGTCCAGCTTCAAGCGCAAATATCACCAGGAGCAAGTACTCTTCAAGGCCCCCTGAATCCCCTTCCTGCCTCTCCCCACAGTTAACCCCTCTGGAGGTTTAGGAATTACTCATTCTTGCTTTTCTTTATAGTTTCAGTACATATGGATGTATACCTGAGAAACGGAAGGTTGCCTTTGGCACATCTTGATTTTTATATGAGGGGGATCATACTTATAGTGTCTTCTGCCATGTTGCTTTTTTGCTGAGCATTTTTTTTCCAGTTGCGCTTCATGGCATGTGGAATGTGGGATCTTAGTTCCCCGACCAGGGATGGAACATGTGCCCCCCACAGTGTAAGCTTGGAGTCTTAACCACTGGACCGCCGGGAAGTCCCTTTTGCTGAGCATTTTGTCAGATGTTTGCATTTTGATATGCAGAGCTGTAGTTTGTTCATTTCCCTGACTTTTGTAGCTTTCATTGTTTGACGGTACAACCATTTATTTCTACAGTCTTTGACTATTCAGGTTGTTTCCAGCCTTCTGGAACTACAAACAGGGCTGGATGTGTCCCTGGGAGTGGAATTGCAGACGCAGCCTGGGCCCATCTTCTACTGTATGAGCGTAAGGTAGATTCTGACTCACTCAGGACTTTCCAATAGCCTGATGGGATAGGCTGTCCTGCAGGGTAGTGAGATCACATTCACAGGGGTGAGAGCTGTGTGTTGGGGGTGGGGCAGAGGCTCATACCCCAACCTCCCCAAGCTTTATTGAAAGAGTGTCTGGTGCAAGGAATGAGCTGGGGGCTTAGGGGTTATCGGACATGGGTTTAAATCTCAGCTCTACTACTCTTGGACTGTGTGACCTTGAGCAAGTCATTTTCCTTTCTGAATCTCTAGTTTTCTCTTTAAAATGGCTGTGTACCTATAGCAGTTTCAGAGGGAACCAAGGAGCCTGGGAAGGCAGATACTTTGAGGAAATGAAGAGAGGCGAAGCTCGTCCCAGGACCGTGGGTTACCTTCAGGGGATGGAGTGAGTGGGAAAGTTCAGCACAGAGCCCCCTCCCCAGGCAGTCTGGGCTGAGGGAAGAGAGAATATGGCAGGCTCCCTGAGAATGAAGAGATAGTCAAGGGTGGAAAATATCCCCCAAAACCTCTCTTGGAGTGGCTAGAACCTGAGTGACTCGATCCCACGGGCAGAGCCTGAGCCAGTGAAATACTTCTGCTGCCACCATAACTGTGACCCACCCATCCTCACTCCTTCCCCTTGCTGCCACGGACCACATCCTGCAGGTTCAGCCCCTGCCCAAACCCAGGGTTGGCCATACCTTCAGCCCCTGCTGGGCATGAAGCCAGACAGCTCCTGATTACAAGGTCCTCTCTACATCATGAGGTGTACCTGGGCTGTGGGCCCCTTGGGTGATGGCTTAGGGCATTCGGAGCCTGACAAAGGGCATCCGAAGCTTTAGCTTCAAGTATTTTAAGCTAAAGTGACGAAGATGGATGTCACCCCCCCACCCCACCATTCTCTGAGCACTTACTGCACACCAGGTACCCTTAACAGGCACCATCTCACCAACTCTTGACAAGGCAACCACTGTCAGCACTCCCATTTTAGAGATTAGGAAACCAAGGCACTGAATGATCAGTTAGCTTGCCCAAGGTTGCAGAGCTAGTAGTTGGCAGAACCTGGGTTTAACCCAGAACTGTGGCTTTAACGCCCTATCTTTGGGAAGGGAGCTCTGACTTAGTCTGGGAGCTGGGCAAGGGAAGTCCAATCCAGGGGAAGTGATACTGGAGCTAGATCCCAAGGTAAGTGTTAGGCCAAGAGGGTGGGAAACACCGTGTGCACGGGCCCAGGGTGGGAGTGAAGATGGAGGGATAGAAGAAAGAGCCCATGTGGATAAGTTCAGGGAGTAAGATGGGGCAGGGGACAGGGGCAGAATGAAGCAGGAGAGGTGGACATGATGCTTTGGTCTCTGAGGGCTCTGGAATTCATGGTGGGTGATTCCAACCACAGACTCCTGGGTCAAGCAGAAACATTTTAACCCCAGCTACACTGCTATGGGCTGAGTGGTCGCTGGGCCTGGTGGACAAGGTCTATCCAGGGGACTCTGGGAGTGATGGGCTGGGCTGGGGAAGGCGGTTCTGGGCACTTCAGGTAAAGCAGGAGCAGCTAGGTGGCTGGGGCATGGGCTGCAGGGCGCCTAAGCAGACAGAAGGGGGAGAGGGCCTGGGGAGCCAGCTATGGGGGAGCCCTGTTCAGGACTCATGTCTGGAGCTGGGGGGATGGGTGGCCGTATAGGCCCAGATGGGTCCCTGGGGAGCCAATTCAGTGACCTGGGCCCTTTGGGAGTTAGAATGAGGGTGGGGCAGCCTCAAAGCCACCATTGTCGCTCCCTCGCCCGCCTGTCTAGGACCTAAAATAGAGCAGGAGAACGGCAGATCTCCGTGAGAAGCATTTCTGGCAAGGAGGTCTGGGAGGAGGGGTGTGAATCACCACTGGGAACACCTCAGTTTGAAGCTCACAAAGCCCAGCTGTCCCAGCCCCATCCCCAGGGAGCCTGGAATCCACTGGCAAGTTGGGGAGTGGGGTACCTCAGTCCTGCTCCTGTCCAACTGTGGGGAGGGGACTGGGTTCTGGCCCCAGCTCTGCCATGGAGGTGCTGGATGACTGGGCCAGATCTGCCCCCTCAGGGCCTGTTTCCCAGGCTTCATCTGCTATGAGGCCCCTGGAATTCACGGCAGGTGGTCCTAATATAGGCCTCAGGGTCAGACAGACATGGGATGAGGTCCCAATTCCTTTCCTATTGGCTGAGTGACCTTGAGCAAGTCCCCCCACCTCCTGGAGCCTCAGTTTTCTCATCTGAAAAATGGACATTGAAACCAAGTCCTGTTCTTTCTGGGTTTCAGCTGAACTATCCAACAAGGCTCTTGACAGCTCCTGGGGCCTCCCTCCATGTCCTCCAATGGCACACTTTGTGCTGCCAGGAATGTTAACAGTGACCCCACTTTTTAATGTCCTGTGCTTTGCATACTGCCTCTGGCTCTCCACATCCTGGAGGGCTGATATGAATATCGTTTCCAGCCCTCTCCATGGGAGATCTTCAGCCTCAGTACTGGCCACTCCTGGAGGAAAGGGGTCTTGGATCCCGGCTGGGCCCTCATGGGCACCTACCTTGTGTCATGCCTGGAACCCTGGGGGGGCAGGGATGAGCCTCCCCTTTGTGCAGATGGGGAAACCTGATCGTCTCAAACTGTGCACCGGTTCGGTGCAGCTGCAGAGGCAGGCGCGGTTGTGTGGGGCTGGCGTGCCCTCTAGCGGCCACCGTGCGCCACATTCCGCCCCGCGGCCAGAGATGCCCAAGGTCCCACTGGCAGCCGTCGACTGGCAGGGAAGTTCCTTCTTGGAGCCATCCGCGGTCCAGCCTGCTGCTGCCCCACCTCCCCCGGGCTGACAACAGTCTCTCCCAAGGCTCTCTCCTCTCATGGTTCCCCAGAGACCCCACAGCGGCTGCGCGCCCCGTCCCGATTGCCATGGAGACCGCTTATACAGTTTCCCCCTTCCCCTCCACTTTGTCCTAAGTAAGGCCGGCAGGCCCGACCAGCGCCCGCCTAGGAGGGAGCCCGCCGGGGCGGGCGGCCGCGGGCCCATGAACAGCAGGGACCCAGGGACGCTGGCCGTGGAGAGAGTGAAATTCTTCGGCCAGCACCGCGGGGAGGTGAGGCCCTGTAGATCTCTGCCCAGATCTTAGGCTTCTTGGCTTTAGAGTGGTTCCTGGTTCTGTGTAGTGAGAGCCCGAGTGTTCTCTGGGCTCCAGTTGCAGAATGGGCTCTAGAATTCTAAGCACTGGTTCTAGAGGGGGCTCAAACTCCCGGCTGATTCCGGTGCTCTTTGGACTCTGGCTTAAGAGGGAACTCAGGGCTTAGAGTAGATTTTGCACTAGTTCTGGGCTTCAGCTCTAGAACGGGCTCTTGTCTTCTAGAGAAGGCTCCAGCCTCTGGCTTCAATGAGGACTCGCTCTGAGCTTCAGGTTCTGGTTTTGTTTTTTTTTTTAATTTTTGGCTGTGTTGGGTCTTCGTTGTTGCCCACGGGTTTTCTTTAGTTGCGTCAGCGGGTGCTACTCTTTGTTGCGATGTGGGGGCTTCTCATTGCAGCAGCTTCTCTTGTTGTGGAGCACGGGCTCTAGGCACGCAGGCTTCAGTAGCTGTGGCACACGGGCTCAGTAGTTATGGCTCGCGGGCTCTAGAGTGCAGTCTCAGTAGTTGTGGCACGCAGTCTTAGTTGCTTTGCAGCATGTGGGATCTTCCCAGACCAGGGCTTGAACCCGTGTGCCCTGCATTGGCAGGTGGATTCTTAACCACTGCGCCACCAGGGAAGCCCCAGGCTCTGGTCTTACAGGACAGCAGAGAGGGCTCCAAGCCCATGGCTCTCCTGCAGGGTGGTTCCTGAGTTCTAGTTGTTGAGAGAGGTCTGAAGTCCAAGCTCCAACCCCAGGCTCCTGGGGCAGTATTTATGGCTGGCCCAGGAGTCTGGGGTTAGGGATGAGCAGAAAGGTGTTTCTTGCCCCAGGATAGGACTTTTGTGCTCTCCTTGCAGGTCAACTCTTCTGCCTTCTCTCCCAATGGCCAGAAGCTGCTCACAGCCGCCGAGGACAGCTGTGTATATGGATGGGACACCCAGAGTGGGCGGCTGCTGTGGAGACACAGGTGGGGCTCTTCACCCCAGACGGGGAGACTGAGGCCCATGGCCCTGTTGTGGCATTCTACAGTACCTACCACAATGACCTCTGACATCTGAGCTGAGCATCCATGCAAGACAGCCAGGGCAGGGCAGGGCAGGGGCAGGAGGGCAAGGAGACATGACCTGGTCCCTGGGGTCCTGAGCCTCTGACTCTGACAGACCTGGACTCAAATCCTACCACTTAAAAAAAAAAAAACAAAACTTTAAAAATCTACATAATACCCTATTAACCATTTTAAAGTGTACAGTTCAGTAAAGTACATTCACATTGTTGTGCACCTAGCTTCCAGAACTCTCTTCATATCTTGCAAAACTGAAACTCTATACGCATTAAACTCCCCATTCCTCCCTTTTCCCAGCCCCTGACAACCACTGTCCTGCCTTCTGTCTCCAATTTGACTAAGTACAATACTTGGTATAAGTGGAATCATACACTATTTCTTTTGGTGACTGATTTCACTTAGCATAATGTCCTTAAGGTTCATCTATGTTTACCCACTTTTTTGACTGTGATTGCACTCAAGTCATGTCACCATCTCTGCACCTCTTATTTCCTCTTCAGAATGGGGATAATAGTTGCTACCCTATAGGATGAGACAATGCAAGCAAAGTGCCTGGCACCCAGTAAGAACTCAGTAGACATAACTTATAATTATTAAGAAGACAAGAAAAAACAAATCTGGTAATTATAGGGCAGACTGATTCATGTAATAGGTAAAGTCCAGGGGCTGGGGAGCTCAAAGAGGGTAATGAACCTACGCTGAGCTGTCAAGGCGTTTCTGGGACGTGCTTGCATTTGAATTGGGTATTGATCTTCCAAATAGGCAAAATGAGTTGGGCATTTCAGACCAAGGCATGGAAGCCCAGGAATTTTCCAGGTGGCTGGAGGGTGAGGGTTAGAAGGAAGTGAGGAGAGGGGCGGTAGGCAACGAGACTGAAGAAACTAGCAGGGGTTAGACTGCAAGGGCCAGAGGTGGAGTGCAGTGCCCCGTTCCTTGACCACAGCCGCCCACCCAGGCCCTGTGAGGTTCTGCCGCTTCTCCCCCCATGGCTGCCTCTTTGCCAGCACCTCCTGTGACTGCACCATCCGCCTGTGGGATGTAGCAGAAGCCAAGTGTCTGCAGGTCCTACAGGGTGAGTGGGCTGGGTGGGACTGGGAGCCAAGCAGCCAGGCCTGGGTTCCCTTTCAGACCCTGCTGTGTCCTGTGCCACCTCACCCCTGCCTCGCCGCCTGGCCGGTGCCTGCAGGTCACCAGCGGAGTGTGGAGACCATCAGCTTCAGCCCTGACGCAAAGCAACTGGCATCAGGCGGCTGGGACAAGAGGGTGATGCTCTGGGAGGTGCAGGTAGGTGGAGGGGCAGCCAGTGAGGCCTGGGATCCAGGGATGCACACCAACCACAGCGGCCACACCTTCCAACTGGGAAAGGTTGTTCCATCTTTCCCACACCTGGCATCCCATCCCCTTGCATCTGGCTGCAGCTACCTCCCCAGCTCCCCTCCCCCCACCCTCGTGCCTCAAGACCTCCGCCATGAGGTTCCCCCTGCCTGTACTGCCCTCCTCTCCTGCCAAGGCCCGGGAAGCCTCCCGTAACCCCTATGCTGCATCACACTACCCAGGCAGCCCCACAAGGAGGGCCTGGGTCTGACCCACCTGAGGCAGAGAACCTGGCACGCAGCCTCTGGGCTCTTTCCTCCAGTCAGGCCAGGTGCTGCGCCACTTGGTGGGACACTGAGACTCTGTCCCAAGCAGTGACTTCACACCCAGCTCAGACTGCTCGGTGAGCCACACCTCTGCCCGGGGCCCCACCTCAGTGGCCTAACAGTGGTTAGAATTCTACACCTTGACAGTGACTTAGCTCTTCTGAGCCTGTCCCCTCCTCTGTAAGATGGGGATTCAGCAGGGCTTGGTGAGATGGTGCCTGCTTTCTGTGAGCCTAGCCAGTCGGGGAACCGGGAGGCGCCGTGCTCATGGCAGCTGTCTGCAGGCCACCAGCTCTTGGGATTCCACCATCCGCATGTGGGACGTTCGGGCAGGGACCCCAGTGATCTTCCACCAGGAGCTGGAGGGCCACAGTGGCAACGTCAGCTGCCTGTGCTACTCAGCATCTGGCCTATTATTGGTGGGCTGGGCTGCCTGGGTTCCAGGGCGGCCCCTTGCTGACTACAACTCTTTGAGGGTCACAGGCCATTTTGGGGGCAGAGTATACAGGCCCGAAACCTCTATGCTTAGAGCTGTCTTCTGTCCAGGCGTCTGGCTCCTGAGATAAGACTATCCACACCTGGAAGCCCTCAACCGGAAGCCTGCTTGTCCAGCTCAAGGGCCACATCACCTGGGTGAAGAGCAGAGCTTTCTCCCCTGATGGGCTGCAGCTGGCCAGCACTGGCAACTCCTACATGGTAACCCCACCCCATCAGGCCTTCCTTCCTGCGAACTCCTACCCCACATCCTCCCTACCGGAGCCCTCAGCACCCCATGTCCAGAAATGTCCACATCCCTATCTGCCCTAAATAGGAGGCTACCAAGGGCAGGACCCAGGTGCCAACCACTTCCTTACCAAATGCCTGGCACTAAGGTCTGCACTGGCCCAAATGTTAGTGGCACTGACATTTCTATGACTCAGCTTCGGGGGAAAGGAAAGTATTGCACTGAATTTCTGCATCAGATATTACGTAGCCCTTGTTAAACACACTTCACAGACAACAAAACCCAGATCAAGAAGTTAACATGTTGGCTAAGACTCACCCCAAGGTGATTTTGTCAAAGACACCAGACTTGCCTATGAGACTTCCCTACCCTCCAGCTTGTTTTGATTTCCAGCTCAAAGTCTGGGACTGCAATACAGGGAAGTGCATTGAGACCCTGAAGGTAAGGTCTGTGGCTATAGCAAACAAGGATGCAGAGGAAGGCCTGCTAAGGGAGGCCCGCACCCCCAGAGCCCCATACCATGCTTTTGGCAGGGAGTCCTGGATGTGGCCCACGCCTGTGTCTTTACCCCAGATGGGAAACTCTTAGTGTCTGGAGCTGCTGCTTAGGCAAAATGCCAAGTTCACTGCAAATCACCCAGAGCTGCTCAAACAGAACATCACTACCTATGGCTCTCAAGACCTTCCACCCCTGCTTCTCCCTGCCCAGGGGGCACAGGACCAAAGTAACCATAAGAGAGTGCCCAATAGGCCCCTGTGGCCAGGGCTGCCATGGCCCCCCGCCAGGGCCGCCAACAGCAGCAGGCCAGCCTGCTGGGATCCATCGGACACCCGGTAACCATAACCAGGGCCACACCAGCCCACCTCTCCAGCACTTAGTCGAAACCCCTATAAACACAAAGCAACACCAGCCAGTTTGTTTGTTTTATTGACACCTGGATGCTCAGGCCTTGACCGCGTACTTCCGGAGCGGGTACAGCCGCTCCTTCCGCTGCTGCTTCTTGGTCTTCAGGTTCTCTTCGTGTTTGTTGAGCCGGCGGCGCATGGCACGCGTTTTCTTGGGCCGCAGATCCAGGGGCTTGTACTTCTTGCCCTGGGTGAGGGGGAGCAGGGGGAACATGAGGACCAGGGTTTGGGAGCTACTGCGGTAGCTGAGGAAGCCACAGAGTCGGAACTGAGATGCTGGGACGTGCCTGGGGAGATGCGAGTGTGAGGAGCTGTATGACACCCAGCCCAGGAGGGGACTGGAGACTGAAGTGTCGCCAGGCCATACTTTGCTTCCTAGCTCTTTAATTCCCCCAAGTTCAAGGTTGGGAAGGACTGTCCTCATTTTCTTTAAGTATATTGATTTGCTGGGCTAAGAAGTAATTTTGCCCAAATCTCAGCGAAGCTGTAGTGGAACTTGGGGCGCACACCCAAGTCAACCCACTCCCTACTTGGTGCTCTTTCCACCAGATTCCCAGCCGTGGAATCAACGTCACACCCCAACCCAGCAAGGGATGTTTGGTACCCACCAAGTCCTGGGGGCATTTCCTGTTATCTTGGCTTAAATTATGTGTGTGTGTATGGGAGGGTGAGATGTGCAGCTTAAGCTGGTGCTCAATTTATCTGAAGGACCTGCCAGGTACCTGTGGTGACATTCCCACCGAACATATGCATCTCAGAGGGAAGATCTGGCTTGGCCAAGACCATCCTGCTATGAGGGGCAAAGCCCCCCTTCCTGACTTGGCTCCTGCTCTCAGACCTTTATCAGGGCATTGTCTCTCCATCTCTGCTCCCACTCGTTCCCGCCCCACTTCCTCCTCAGTGAGCCAGTCTAGGCTAAGGCAGCTCTCATGGTCCCCTTTGTTCTGCAAAGGTCCCCTGGGGCCTCTTCAGTTTGAGGCCCTGTGCTGGGTGCTGGCTTAGCTACAAATGAGACCTGCTCCCTGCTCAAGGAGCTCCCAGCGCAGCGGAAAACAGAAAACACGTGGTGCATCAGTGTGGAGGAGGAAAGAGATTAAGGAAGGTTTCACCTAAATGACTGACAACCGCCTTGAAAGCAACAGGCACGTCAACTGAAAGAGAAACCAGAGTGGGCACAAAAGCCCTGAAGAGTGACAGCTCAGGCTGGGAGCTGCCAACAGCCTGGAGGGGTAGGCACATGGCAGGCGTATGTGAGCTAAGCGGGGTTCGGGTCATGAACAGCCTCAGTGCAGAGAACTGCAGGGAAAAAGCTAAGCAGGAGATGAGGGCAAGCTCGGGGCGGGGCGGGGGGGGGGGGGGGCGGTGCGCACCTGGAAGCATGAATGTCTGTCCACCCACATCCCTCATAACAGTTGGTACAGGTCAGGGCTTCATCTGTTTCCAATTTACCAAGCACCTTAGAGCTCTGCTGTCCAAGAGAGTGGCCACTAGCCACACACACTGTTTACATCCTTCAGTCACTGTGGCCACATAAGCGCTTAATAGGCATGCGTGGCCAGAGGTTACTGTATCGAACATCAACGTCTCTCATACAGAGACCTTACCTCTATCTCCAGGAGTCCCGCCTGGCTGTTTGGGGGAGTGTACTCACTGGATGGTCATGAAGGCAATTTTTCCAGGCCACAACTCTACATGGTCCCCTCAGAGCCTGATGAAAGCTCCAGACCCAATTCTCAGAAATACGTTCCCCCACACAAATGCACACACGTCCAGGGATGGCAGCAACCTTCCCCCCACATGCCGGTGTTCTCTGGGCAGCTAGCCCCGGCACACCGTGATGACTTTTTTGATGTGTCAAACCCTCCAGTCATTCAAACACTAATTTGGGTATTGATATGAAGCCATCTTGCAGATGCTATCAAAGTCCCTAATCAGTCAGCTTTAATTAAGAGATTATCCAGAGTAATCTGGGTGGGCCTGATCCAATCAGTTGAAAGGCCTTAAAGGCAGGGCTGTGGCTTTCCCCAAGAAATCCACCTGAGGGCAGCAGCTTCAACCAAACCTTGAGCTCCAGCTTGCTCATGGATCCTCTCTTCCCGACAAGTGTGCCCCCCACCATCAAACAAGCCATTTCCTTGTAATAAACCAAATGTGTGCATACACAGTATATAGAATCTCCTACTGGTTCCATTTCACAGCTTGAACTCTGACAACACTAGTTTTAGGCACAAGACCAGAAAATGACTGTAAAAATTCTAGGCTGAGTGAGGGGCAGGCAGGCACCTGTGGAAAATCTCCAGGAAGCACTCAATCCACCCTTACCAAGACATGGTTTGGAACCTAGGCCCAATCCATTTACTGTAGGTGGCGCTGGGCAACTTAACCTCTCTAAGCATTGAGGTCCTCATTTGAAAAATGAGGATACCAGATGCTTGGCAGTGAATGACAGTGCTAGCAAGACCATTAAAACATTTAAACAAGACTGCCCAAACTCAGCTGGTGAGGTTTTATTCAAAACCCATCTCCAGCCAGACTCCCACATCTTTGATTTCTTGACAACTGCAGCCCCAAGGAAATGCAGTCTGCATGCCATATGCTAGTAAGAAGGCGAACACATCCACAAGCTGAGAAGTCTCTAGAAAGCCCAGTCCCAAGCACCCCAGCAGGAGAAGCTCGCCATACTGCCCCTCTAGCCAAGCACCACCCTCCCTTAGCCACTAACCTTATAGAATTTCCTGAGGTTCTCTTTCTGAGTCTGGTTAATGACGGTGAGTACACGGGCGATGGATTTGCGAACAACTCGGCTACAAAACAGAGACATCAATAAAGACGGGGAAGACACACAGCACTCCCCAAGCTATCTATTTCAGGGCCTGACCCAGATGTCATAGGGCAGGGGCATTCCCCATCAGCTCACCCACATTCACCCAGGAGGTACCTAACCCAGTCCAGGAGGAAGGTGTACTGGAGGGAAGAGAGACAATAGATGAGTATCTATCCCAGGAGTGGGGACATGGAACGGCTGGCACATCCAGTGCTTTCGAAGAGTTGTGAAGTATTCACTGAGAAGGCTTAATGAGGACAGGTGAAGGGCAGATCAGGAAAGATCTTCCATCCCAGGCCATATATCCTGAGGGCTATGAAGACGACCTAACCAATGACGATCTGAATGAGCGGACTGGAGGGAATCATGCCACAAGTTGGGCAACCAAGTTAAGCTTAGGGAGTCCCAGGAAGGGCCACTGGGGAGGGGACAAGGCTGAAGACAGGAACAGGCTGGGGATAAGTGAATTTGCAGTCATGTTGAATATGAGAGCTGCTTAGTAAATGACTGGTAAACATGGTCTTGAGGATTCAGCATGCACCACCACAGGAAAATTATTGGGTGCCCATTTTATAAAAGAGGAAAGAAAAACCTGGGTGGTGGGCCAATCTACCCACCAAGTAGGATGTGGCAGAAGCGGAATTTATGCCCAGGTTGACTAACTCCAAATCCATGTTCCTTTCACAAATCTTGATTCTTGCTCCACCCACGTACATCAGTAAGTTACACTACAACTCAAGTAAGGGGTGCAAGGGATCCCTCAACCAAGTGAGGGAGGATGAGGGAAAAAATCCAAGTGCTGGTGGGAGGTAGGAGAAAGGGATCAATGAGACATTCGAAGGTACCATTAAAATGAGTCTTCAGGGACACCCAGCTTTCTCCAGCCAGAGAAGCTGAAGGAGGTTACTCCAGGCAAAAGGACCACAGATCAAAGGCAGGTAAAGGCAGCAGGTAACCACACACCTGGGCGTGAGCAAGGGGAGCCTAGAGAGGCTGGCTAGGAAGGGCACGACATTCCGACCCACGGATGCATGGAATGGGCACTTAAACGGACACCTCCTTAAGCCAACTTCGAAAATCCACAAATGTTCCTGACGCATATGTATCCCCCACACCCAGAGGGCCGTAGTCTGGCCTCCCGTCACTTACATCTTGGAGAGTTTGGAAGCCGCGCCGCCTGTTACTTTAGCCACGCGTAGCTGGGACAGCTCCACTTTCAGGTCCTCCAGCTGTTTCAGCAGCTCCTCCTTCTTCTTGCCGCGAAGGTCTCGAGCCTTAATCTTGGCCTGAGCGAAAGAAAGCATCTGGGTCAAACACCCGGCGGGGCGGTCTCCCCCTCGGCCACTTACCGAGCCTTCCACCGGCCATCGTCCCCTCCACCTGCGTCGTAATCAGCCCCTGGAGGGCGCGCGCCTCGCCCCGGGCCAGGAGCGCGCTGGAGGCCCAGCACTACAGTGCCTTGGGCAGGGCAACCCAGACCGCAGCAGGTGCGCCCTCGCCCAGGCCTGCTGCGAGGCTGGGCCACTATCCCCATTCCGCAGAGTGAAAGACGGAGGCCCCGGCAGCGCGCGCGCACCTCTCCTGGTCTAGGCCTGCGTGGGGAGAAAGCGAGAGGCCGGCTGGGGCGGCGCTAGGCCATTCCGCAGGGCCTCCCACAGGCCGGGCTGGTAGATGGGCTCTCAGGATTCGCCACGCGCCCCCCTACCCCAGCCCCTGAGCCCCACAGCGCGCGGATGGCGCCCGATTTCCCTACACTCACCATGACTGTAGAGTGAGCCTCCGCCGCCTTCTCGGAGGGAAAGAGGAAGGGGCGGGGCTGACCTCCACAACTACAACCGGGTGGCGGTGGGCGTGGTCAATAACGCTAGCGGGGGAGCCCTGGCTCCGCCCCTGTCGCCCCACCCCCGCGCGAGGAAAGCTGTGGTCCGGCCCGCCGAGCCCCGCCCCGAGGAGGCAGAGACCCGCCCAGCAGTGCCCGCGTCTTCTTCCCGCGCGCTGGAGAATACTTGGGTTCGGTGTATTGCCCAGAGCAGCGCTGTGGGGAAATCGAGGCCTGGGGTGGCGGCAATTTACTGGACTAGTAAGGACTCGGATTCATCCATTCATTTATTCGTTCATTCATTCATTCGGTAAACCTTTGCAGGTCGCCCACTCTGTGCTACTCCGAGCTGGGCGCCGGTGTTCCGGGGGTACCGGGCATGAAGGTTGAGGGTTTTCAAAGATGAATTAACATGGCCTCTGCCTTGGAGGAATTTAAATTGCAAGGTGGGCGGGGAAGGGCGGGGTCAGACAACTATAATCCAACTGCATAAAAATTCTAGTGGAGACAGCATGCGTTAGGGGAAAGAGCATTCATGGCCTTTTCTTAGTGAACCTGACCCGGTTTCAAATTCTTATCCTGTTGCCTGGTGCTAGCTGACTCTCTGCAAATCCCTTCCCCTCCCTGAGTCTTAGTTTTCTCACCTGTGATATGAGGTATTTATAAGGATCAGGAATATAACATGTAAAACTCTTAGCACAAGACCTGATGCAGGACTTCCCTGGCGGTCCAGTGGTTAAGACTCTGAAGTTCCAATGCACGGGGCACAGGTTCCATCCCTGGTCGGGGAACTAAGATCCCACATGCCGTGGGGCACGGCCAACAAAACAAAACACCTGATGCATAACAAGCGCTCAAAATATCATCACCATCAATATTCCCAGTTGAATGAACACTTGAGGTGGCCTGAAAGTTAAAGGGGGGATTTCACAAGGGAAAGTGCTCAGGCTTTCTGACTGGACAGTTGCATTGTTGCCCCAACCAGCAAGCATGAATCTGTGCTCTAGTGTCACTCCATTGCCCTTAACAAACGCACACCCACACGTTAGAGCTCTAGTTAAAGCCAGGTGGGCCCCTTGCTGCTGTCAGGTGTCTCCTCCAGGAAGCCTTCTCCCATCCCCTTATGGGTTTCCGTTAATGGATCGTAGCCTTGGACTAAATTGGGACACAGACCCCCCCCTTGTGTGCGAAGCTTTCTGGGCAATCCTCTCTTTAGACCCAAACATACTGAATTAAAATGAAATTTATGTGTCTATCTCCACAGCCAGCCTGGAAGTTCCCCAGGGGTCAGAACCATGGCTGACACCTTGTTTGGTTTTTCTCATCTCCAGGCCCAGCATATGGATGCTTGTTGGATGAACTGAAATAATGAGCTTTGCCCAAGATCACAGGGAGGCATGCTTCCAGGAAGTGGAGGGAGGTGGGGAAGAGAGAGCAGAGGACATTCTTGGCATGGATTAGTCTTAAATGGAAGTTGAATGGTGCACAGGGACTTGACGGTCATATTTTCCAAATGCTTATAGTTCTATTAAAGGTAAATGATTGTGTACATCTTTTCTGAACTTGAAGTCACCTATGACTACCCTGTTTCTCTTACATGCCACATCCAACCCACTCCCAAATTCTGCAGCCTCTTTCTTCAAAATACCCAACCTCTTCCCAGGTTACTGGCACCTGCCTGGACTGAGCTGCCATGGCCTGTCACCTGGACCACTGATGTCACTTCTTAAATCACCTACTTTGGCTCAGGCTCCCATGTGTTCTCAATACACATTTGAGGGACACTTTTCAAGTCAGATCATGTCACTGCTCTGCCCAGAATTTCCAGGGCTGTCCTGAGTTAAGACCACATCCTTTCCTCAGCCTACAAAGTTCTACAGCATCCGCCCCTCCCCCCCACCTCCCTTCCATCTCATTTCTTCTCACTCTTCTGCTCCAGTATGGCCTTGCTGTTTCTAGAATACACCAAGCCTGCCCTGTCTTTGAGCCTTTGCTTGCCTCCCTCCTTCACTTCCTGCAGGTCCTTGATCAGCGTCACCTCTTTGGGGACACTTCTCTTGACCACTTTATCTGAGGTACTCTCAGAAACTGCATGTTGTTTTTTTTTTCTCCTCAGAACCCAGTCATCCCTGACATAGTGTGAATTTTTAATTCTGCTCCCTTGACTGGAATGGAGATCCACGGTCATAAACACTGACACTATTTCATTCACCAGTTTATTTGGGGGCTATTTCCTTACTTGTAAAATGGGCATTTTGGTTTAAAATTCCTTCTGATCAGGATGTTCTGGGGATATGAATTTCTGTTGTCTTGTGGCCTCCCTAGGTCACACAGATTTCTTCCAAGGTATGGAGCTGATAGGCAGGTCTTCCAGGACCCCTGATACTTTTATTTAGCACCTGTTTCCCACTGTAGGAGTCTATCTTTAGCACCCAAGATTAGGTAGCATCCTAGTCTGACAATATTTTTTTGATCTGTAGACACAGTTCAATGGGAAGTATTCGAAGCAATGAAAACGAGTCTCATTAACTTCTACCGGTCTTTACTAAAAGGAAAACTATTATATGAAAACAAAGACCCAATGTAGTCTCAGGCTAAGTCTCATTGACAGAACCCCTCAAGCAACAGCCCAGGCACCTAATCTTGGCACTACAATGTTGTCCTTGGCTCTGCCCTATCTCTCCCCATCTCAGACTCTGGGGGTTCGCTTCCTACCAGGATATTCCTCTCCAGCCAGGCAAGATATCTCAGCCCCCCAGGACCTCGCCCTTCCTGCCAGGATGGTGGCCACAGGGTCATCCCCCTATCCCCGCCCCCTACACACCCGGTCAAGGTGACTGCTACACACGCGGGGCCGCCGCCCTCTCAAACCCAAATGTCTTCATTGTCTTGTCAGCACCCTAGATACACTTTAAACGTCTTTAAAGTCTCCCAGCCCATTAACAATACGGTCACTACAACAATAAGGCAGACGCAACCTCCTCTGAGCTCAGTGTGGTGGCGTCCAAAGCTCCTAAAATCCGAAACTTAGGTTCTCCCACTCCACGTCACTCCCCGGGGCATAAGAACTACTACTCATCCCTCAGGCCTCAGCTCGAAGGTTTCTTCTCTAAGAAGCCTGCCCGGCACTCAACAGGCCGAGCCGGGCGCCTTCTCCTGGGGGCCCCGTGCCCCCTCAGTCTGGGCAGAGATGACACCCGGAGTCGGCGAGTGTGCCCGCTCCGGCCCCTTCCAGGGCCAGGGGCTCCTCGGGTGCAGGATCGAAGCCGAAGTGCGCAGCTATGGCGTCCACGTGCTGGGCCCGCGCGGCACTGGGCGCAGGCTCCTCAGACGGGAAGACTTTACCTCTATGAAGACAGGCGTCCCCCCGGAGCTCCACAGGCCTCCCTCCCGGCGCTTCCCGATGCGCTCCGCCCCTCCCTCCCTCCCTCCCACCCACCCACCCACCCACCGACCGGTACTTCCGGTTCCGGCGTGGGCCGGAAGTGGGCGGGCGGCGGCGGCTGCGCGCGGAGGAGGTGGAGGAGGTGCCGGGCGGCAGCTTCCCGCCCCCGAGCCGGAGCCGGTTCCGAGCGGAGTGGAGTGGAGGTCTTCCCCGGAGCGTAGCTGCCTGAGCGGGCGCCGAGCCCCCGCCATGGCCCGGAACACGCTGTCCTCGCGCTTCCGTCGGGTGGACATCGACGAATTTGACGAGAACAAATTCGTGGACGAACAGGAGGAGGCGGCGGCGGCGGCGGCCGAGCCAGGCCCGGATCCTAACGAGGTGGACGGGCTCCTGCGGCAATATCCTTCTCCCGCGCGGCGGCCCGGACTCCCCTTTGGCCCGGCCTTCCCACTTCCCTCATCCCCGGCTCCGGCCATTCAGGCCGACCTCCCCACTCCTCTCAGCCCCGGACCCCTCAGGTCAGTCTCCCGACTCCCTTCCGATCTGGCTTTCCTCCGGCCACACATCCCCACTTCCCTCTGACCCGGCCTCCCCACTGTCCTTGTCCCCGGCCCGAGCCCTCGGAGCCTCCCTCAGCAGCGCGGCCCCACGCGGCCCCCGGATCCTGGTGGACCGGCCTGCTCGGCGGCCCCAAGAGCGTGCCGGGGGGGCCTCCGGCTCGTAGGCCCCTCACTCTTGCACGAGACCTCTCCCCTTTCTTCCCCATTGCCTCCCCACCCCCTCAGGCTGGCCCTTCCTTGGGCGCCCGATCACTCCATCCCTCCTGTGCGGGAAACGGGGCCATACTCGGGCATGATCGGCGGGAGGCGCCGAGGTGAGCCACCGCTGAGTAATTGAGCGGCCAGGGCGGCTCCCAGGCACAGTCCTCTCGGGCCGGATTGCAGCACCACCTGAAAATAGGTGGGTGGATGGCTGCGGAGAAGAAAGGCCCCACGGGGGGAGCCAAGACTGCAACCTTAGTCCAGCCCTGAGGTTTGAGATCGCACCTCCCACCCCAGAATCATTCTGACCCTGCGGCTTAATGCCAGTCTTCCTCACCTATTCTTAGTTTCTTATGACCATTCATTGGGCTTTGGACCTCGATGGTCTCAGCCACGTTCAACAAGTGAGTTTTGACACCCCCCCACCCCGCCCCCCGCCATAGGCTTCTTGTGCAGGAAGCAGTGGAAAAAACTAGTCGTTTAGAGCTAAGAAAAACCAGGCAGCATAAAGTGAGATGTAAAAGTAGAGCCCCACGACTGGAAATGACTGTTCTGTGGTCACAGAAAACAAGCATTTAGAAAACAAGATTAAAAATAGAGTTGGCTGTCACAGCCTGCTTGGTCCCTTAGCCGTTTGAGCACAGGAAACTGACTTATTCTCACAGGAAGGATTTTTCTTTATTCAAATGGTGTTACAGGAAGTGCCTACCCCTCCCCCGCACTGGCCAGGGCAGGGTTGGAGGCTCATGCTGTACTGTATATAAATCAGGTTCTGGGTGTTTAATCAGTTGACTCAGCTTGGGAAGTCGAGCCCATAGACTGCCTTTGGGAGGAGTCCTGCAGTGTTCCTCCAATGTGCCTTTGAAACAAAAACCTCCAGACTTTCTTTGTTTGAACAGAAATGTGTTTTCAAAGGTGGTGATTCAAACTTGTATTTCCTGCCCCATCAGGATCACCCTGCTTACCCCATTGGTGAAATGGGGCCATGAGAAGGGCCCCCATGAGGGAAGGTTGATTCTGCAGTCTGGTGCAGAACCTGGCTCATGGGCAGGCATTGCTAAAAGGACTCCAGCGTCAGGCCTGTGGCCCAGACCATCCACAGAAGGGGAGGGCAAGGTCCAGTTATCTGCTGTCTTGGTCTTGGCGCTGCAGAGACTTGTTGAAGGTCATCTCTTGGTACGCTCCTCACATGATAGGTTCCTTGAGGCTGCTTGGAGACCTAGGCTTAGCACATCAGGGGATGGTAGTTTCTCCACTAATGGCAGTGTCAGAAACCTTGTTACCATGGAGAGTGTACCTCTTGGGATTGGGGAAAGGGAGGTTAGCAAATGAGAACTGAAATCCTGGCAAATGTGGGGCCCAGGAAGGAAGGAGGAAGGAGCTAATATTTGCTGAGTCCCTACCATGTGCCATGTCTTGGATTTATGTTAGATTATTAAACTATAGAAAGGGCTTCTAGGAGTCTTAGGACAGAGGCGAGGGGAGTAGGGATAGGGGTTGGTTGATTGGAGTGAGGGGATGTAGGGAGTGGGCCTGTCCTAGTACTGTATAGGGAAGCGAGTCATGGTGGGAGATCACACACATGAAATAGAGCATGGGCTGTGCATCCACACAGACCCAACTCAGTCTTCTATAGCTGTGTGACTTTGAATAGGTCACTTACACTCTCTGAACCTCAGTATCCTCCTGTGTTAAAAGGAGGAGAACCAAGCTGGGCTTATAGGTTCCATGAGAGCATCACTGGACAGCATCCCAGAAGGCTTTAGCACAGCGCCGGACACACAGTACGTGTCCTGGACATGCACCTTGGGCCTGTGGGTGGAGTGGCAGCAGGGGATTGTAGAAAGAGCTTGGCTTTGGAGTCAGGCATCCTTGGGTTTGAAGGCCAGCTGGACAGCTTAGCTTTGTGACCTTGAACACGTCATTTTCCTTCTCTGAGCCTCAGATTCATTGCCTTTAAAATCAGAATGATGATTCTTGTCGCAAAGAACTGTTAGCAGTAATGAGATGACATGTGAAAACACCTGGGCACAGGATCTGAGACCTTGTAGGGATTTTAAAGAATTGGCTCCTTTTCTTCCTTGCTGAGGCACCTTCTGGTCCTCTGGAGGGGGATCTGTCCAGAGCAGTAGTTTTGAATGATTTTGCAGTCTCCTCCCCCTGAGGAAATTTGTCGATGTTTGGAGATACTTTGTTTGTCACAACTTGGGGGGTGGGAGGGAGTGCTACTGGAATCTAGTGCATAGAGGCCAGAGATTCTGCTAAATATGGTACCATGCATGCACAGGACAGACCCCACGTCAGTCATCTGGACTAAAATGTCAGTAGTGCTGTGGTTGAGAAACCCTGATCTAGAGGAGACCAGGGGCTGGGCACGGTTCCTTGGCCTCCACAGCCTGTTCTCTGGAAGGGCCTAAAAGCAGCTGAGACAGAGGCCAGCTTGATAAATGGTATGCCCCTCCCTACTCCTCAGTTCTCCCCAGCTGCTGAAGGCCCCCTGCCTATCAACACCTATAGCGAATGCTTGGTAGAGGGGTGCTGCAGAGAGATTAACTCTAAAGCAGTGACTCTTTTTGCCCCTGTGGACTAGTTATCCTACCCTTACCCATTCATCTTCTGAAATATTTTGTTTCCCAACCATGCTGGTTAGTGAAGAGCGCCCGCCTTCGTTTCCTCTGAAGACTCTGGGACTCTGCTTATTGCTCTGGCATGTCAAATTCGAAAAGAGTTCTGAGGTAGAAGCTATCAGTGGCTGATATCAGACTGGCCCTAACCAGGCTGGGAAAAAGGAATTCCAAAGCTGACAGATACAGCGGTGTGGGAGAGTGGGCTGCCTCTCAAATTGGAAGGTGGATCAGAGCCCAGCAGGGTGCTAGGGAGCTCCACAGGGGTGGCTCCCTGGGTGTGTGGGCCCAGCTCAGTCAAGATGGAGGCCACACTAGGGAAGACCGGGAACTCGGCTTTGCTTGGGAGGTTCTGGCTGTTCACACGTGGGTATCGCTGCATGAACAGGAGTAGAGACCCGATTGGGCAGAAGCCATTTCTGGTTCTATTTTTGAAGCTTTTTGGCTGAAGCCAATGTTTCAGATGAGGAAATGAAAGTCAACTGATGTAATTCAGTTTAAAATAGGTGTCACCTTTGGGGACCTAACCCAGATTGTAATTTTCTTTTGAGCACTGGCTATTCAGAGCTCAGCAAAGATTGTGTCAGGACTCCAACTAAGGTTTGGGGAGCAAGGAGGGGAGGATTGATTCATTTTGTTGGCAAAAGGTTCTTTTAGATTGTTAAATTTCCCCCAGTTGGGACCTCACTGACTTGGGTAGGTCTTGGAAGATAAAAGTTTTAGCACATCTTAATTTCTTTAATAGTTTAACTGATAGAAAACATTGGATTAAGAGTTAGGAGACCTCCATTTGTGCCTTTGTTCTTCCCTTTTGAGAATGAGAAGATGAAAATGATAACCTTACTCGGTGGTTATGAGGGTCCAGTAGGGCAGATACGGTGCGAAGTGAGTGCAAACCAGCTCAGTCAGATTTTGCTGCAAGTTACCCTGTGCGGGCAGTTGCTTTGCTACTACCTTCCCGGGAGGGAGCGAGTCCGTGTCCAAACTTGCTTTGAAGGGGAAGGTTTCGGGGGCCGGCAGAAGGAGGGGTTTGCAGGGTTGGCAGAGATGCCCCACCCACCCTCCGTGTGGCTCAGGAGAGCTACAGGCTACCCTCTGAACTGGCTGTGCCCGCCGGGAGGCCACAGTGGGAGGCGGGTGGATGTGGATGAGATGCCATTTGACTCTACTCTCTTGAGCTCTTTTTGCAATGAGTTCGTTAATAAAAGCATGAACATGCTAGAGCCTAGCCATCCTTAACTGGTGCTGATGCACAGGGGACATGCTTCGGGCGTTTCATGCAGCCTTGCGGAACTCTCCCGTCAACACCAAGAATCAAGCTGTGAAGGTAAAGGGGGTTGAACTGCAGCTCTGCTGGGTGGGTGTTGGGACCAGGGCTGTGATTGTCCAGTGCGAGCTCCCTGGGACTCTGGACAGCATCTATTTCATCTCTGCATCGGTGAGTATCTACCAAGGAAGTGAGTTGGCACCGGGTAGTGTTTCCACGGAAGCCTCCTGGCGCTCCTAACACCCAAAGCTGTCAGTGTTCATAGTGAACGCTCCCCAAAGAAACGTTCACTCCTCCCCGAGGCCTCATGGGGTGAGAAGTCAGCCCAGCCCTTCCTGATGAGCAAAGTTATAAATTAGCTTGTCATGTGGGACTTAGCAGTGGTTATGCTTTTATAAGCTATTGAAGAGGCTTTATTTGCATAAGGATTTTCAGTGCTTTTATGATTTCCTGCCTCGTTAAAAACTAGGTGAGACCATACAGTTGTGCAGACTGTATCCGTTACGTTGTCTAAAAACTCATCACTGAGACTGTCTAAAATTTGGTCCAGGGAAAGGGGTCTCTTTGGAGCTAGGGTTTTGCTGTCTTGTGATGGCACTTTTTTTTTTTTGATGGCATCTTGATATAAATGGCTGCACCTGTCAGACATGGAGGAAAATGGCCCCTTTGTTCCATTGAGGGTGAACGCAGACAGAAGGTGCAGCCAAGTAGACCTGTTTTTTTTTATCTCCACAGTTATGATCCTGTAGAGTTTTAAGGTCTTGCTGGTGTCATCAGAAATAGGGATGCTTCTCCCCAGGAAACCGCTTATTTCCCCCAAAATAAGTGGAATAAATTACTGGCTTTGAATACTTCGGGATACTTTGAAACTTAAATCAATAAAAGAATTTCACTTAAGCATTCCAAATGAATTAGAAATTGGGCAGTGTTTCTAATGAGTTCTGACTACTTGGTTTGGTGTTTCTGAGCCTGCAGTGCGGGATGTGGATATGCCTGGGCCATGGCTCTAGGCCTCACTCCCTTTCTCTTTCCTCTGTAGGAACGGGCCCAGGGCGTGGTGCTGAAAGTGCTTACAAATTTTAAGAGCAGCGAAATTGAGCAGGCTGTGCAGTCACTGGACAGAAATGGCATTGACTTGCTAATGAAGTACATTTATAAAGGGTTTGAGAAGCCCACAGAAAATAGCAGCGCAGTGTTACTCCAGTGGCATGAAAAGGTATGTGAACGTCAGGCAGCCCACTGAGTCACCCCAACCCCAGGGTTCAAATCAGCAGGCCAGGCTATCCCAAACAAACAAAGGACAGTCTGATAGGCATGTGAGAAGAAGGGGCCACGCCTCAAGCAACCTGGGACATCTGAGCACTTAACCTCTCCCAAGGAAGCACCTGGTAGGGATCTGCCGTCTCTGGTAATCGCCGTTGCTTTAGCTGCTGGTTTGTGCCGGGCAGGCATGGGGCAGGTGACTTGGCGTGGTAAGGTAGAGGCAGGCTTGCTGGTGGCTGGGACTTTGTAATACTTTCTTTGGGCCGGTGGAGGTGGTGGTTGTGGGTCTTAGATGCAGGCTGAGCCCTCCCGTTAGCTCTGAGGGCTTCCTGCTCCAGCCTCAGCCTCACCAGGCCCGAGGGGGCAGTGGCAGATACCTTGGCAGTGTCTTTAATAGGGCCTTCGTCCACCTGAAGCATGAAAAGCCTGTCCTTTGTTTGGGTCAGTGTAAGAGCAGGGCCTTTCATCAAGCCTGTGTCCTTCCTGAAAGGCTCTGTTGAGTTTTAAGGGAGTGGCCCTTACTGAGGGATCCGTCACTTGGGCAGCCTGGGGCTGGGCTGTGGCCTTTGGTCCTGTCGGTGGGTGTGCTCTGCCGACCTAGAAGGTGAGCTCCTAGGCTTGGTGGGGCTCAGGGGAACTGAGTGGTATGGAGGCCAGGCTCTCTGGTCCCTTTAAGGCAACTGGGTGCTCAGCGTTGACATTTCAGCTCTAATGGGCTAGTGTTTGTTTAAGTGCCTACGGCTGTGCCTGTAGGCTGGGACATGATGGGCTTGTCAAAGGGAAACTGGGGGTCTCTGTATGTGCTTGGTAACAATGTTCTCAAGCCCAGTTCTCCTGCCTCAAGAGCTAGTAGCTCTTGGGAACCCTTTGTTCCAGGACAGGGCTCCATCCCTCAAATGTGGACCCTGTTGGCACCTCTTAACTGTGCTCTCGCGGGAATCCTTTTTCAGAAGGTCTATGACACGGTCAGGAGCACATGGTCCCATCTCCCCTGGCAAGCTAGGCTCCCCTTGTCCAACCAAGTCTCAACTGACACCTTTTCTTTTCCTACCCCTACAGGCATTAGCAGTAGGAGGACTAGGCTCCATTATAAGAGTTCTTACAGCAAGAAAGACTGTTTAAAAAAAAAAAAAAAAGACTCATGTTACCTTGAGAAGAATTTTGGATGCACAGGCTGTTGAAGAAGGGATTGACAATGGACCATCTTCCTCGGAACTCCCAAGTAAACTATTTCAGGACACGCATCCGCTAAAGTGTATTTTATTTTCAAGGTGGAGGGAGAAATCGTCTGTTTCCTAAATCCTTTGCAGGATCTGATAGTCTATGCCTTTGTCCACAAGTAATGCAGAACTGACATTGTGACTGTCTGCCACAGTGGCTGGCCCGCATTGGTCAGGTGTACCTGTGTGCACTGCCTGTAAAAGCGGGGAGGGATGACTTGGGCAGGTGCAGATTCAAGGGGTGTGGCAAAGAAGGGGGAGCTTGGTTTTTGTTGAAGTGGAAAACCCCCAAGGGTTTGTACAGACATCCCGACCTCCCAAAGAAGGCGGGCTCTCTTGGGTTCATTGTAAAGTGCCTGCTGCATCAATAAAGCTCTTGGCTTATTAGTACATACTCTGCAGTGTGTTTCGTGTATATAAAAGAAATGGGTAATGGATGGTAATGAATGAGAGGTCGCCTGTTCTGGAAACTGGGCATGGAGGGGGTAGACGTGTGTCCCCACCGAGCCATGGGAGCAGGCGTGGCATTCCAGCCCTCCTGCCACAGCAGTACCTCAGGCCTGGGCTGCAGTGCTGCTGGCTGCTACAGAGAGATGTTTTGCTGAATAACTATTTATTGTTTTTACTCCTTTGATTTGTGTGTAGTTTTGGAGCTTATTTAATAAAGTGCCAAACATTCAGTAATTGACCTAAGCTTTAAAAGTCTTCAGTTTGTGTGACTGCACTTGGAGTCTTCTTTTGGGAGCGGGCTCAGATGGGCCCAGTCACCACCTCCTGACGCTGGGTTCGGCTGTTCGGCAGGAACACCGTGATGTTGTTTTCTTTAAAGGATTAAGAGCCAGAAACAGGTAGCAATCAGCCTACAGATATAAAAGGAACATTTTGTTCCCTGTAACCACTAACAATGGGCCTCTCTGAAGAGCAGAGATGCTTTTCTTTCCTTTTTAGCACATGTAACTGCAGTTTGCGTTCTGTTAAAGGTAGGGACCCCATTCATGTCCCTGAAGCTCTTCCCAGTCATGTGGGCCTTGGAGACGGAGGTTGACCAAAGTGACAATCCTCCCAACTCCTCTGCAGAACCCCACCCTTCCTGGGAGGTGGGACTGGGCTGCTGGCTTCATTAAATTACATGTAATGTTTATTCACCCAAACCTAATCTGGGGAGGTGCTTCCTGAAAGACTAGTGTTCTACAGGCCTTGAACTTGGCCTTGGAGTTTTAAATGTGAGACACAATGTACTAAATTTAACAAGTTAAAGAAATACACACTATATCAAGTAAATCCACTGCCTCTGGATTGAAGAGCTTTAATCAAAAAGTGTATTGCACCACAAGTGAATTTTCTACAGCAGTTTTAGATAATACAATCTCCCTATGTACAACATGGAGGGTGAGATCAAGATCCAATGCTTATATAAAGGACTATATATACTGTCTCTATCACAGAACGTTTTATACAAGTAAAAGTGCATCAAATCACTTAGAACATTTACTCCATTCTTCCTCTTAAAGCTGAAGGAAATTCAACATGCAGGAGGAAAGCCTGATCAGAATGAATCCTCCCTGTGCAAGTACAGACTTAGTGAGGGGCCCCACAACGACGCCTAAAATTGCCGGCGGACGTGGGTGGTGGGTGAGACCAGCTCAAGGGCTGGAGAAGCCACGGGGAAGTCGGGCGGGGCTCCCACGGCTGTGCGGTAGTCGCCTCTAGCAAGCCCTGAACTACCCAATCTTAGGGATTCTTTCCTGGAAGAGCTGGAAGAGCTACCTCCTATTCATCAAAATTATGGAACGGAAGGGACTCCTGTTTTGTGTCCCCACCAGATAAATGGAAAACAGCATTCTAAACACAGGTCAGGCATCTGCAGGGGGAGCCACAGGAGGAGGTAGGTAACCGGAGAATGGGTCACTTGGATGGCAGAGAGCCCAAGTTGGGACGAGGGTGATGCTGCCCTTGCTTGGTACTTCTAGGTCCACAGAACTGTCTTATGTTAACTGCAAATCCTTGTTTTCCTGTGAGAGATACTTTATGTATTTTAACCCTAAACATAGCTGAGAAACATAACTTTACATCATTGGATAACTGATGATAAATTTAGGAGCTCCAGTTATTCAGTTTTTTTATTTAACCAATAAAACTTTCATCAAACTATAACTCAATATATGGTTTCCTTTTAGATTTGATAGTGTGCCTCATCCAGGGCAAGCACTTTCCCTTTTCTTTATAATGATAACAAATACAAGTTTTTATCAGTTCCAGAGCCATTTGCATGCTATCAAGTACTGCAGCCAGCTAGGGGCTGCCTAGCAGCCCTACATGAATGTAGTGTCATCTTAAATATTTGGGGGTAGGGTGACAGGGAGAGACGGCTCCACTTACAAGGCAGTCCGTTTTGGTCAAGCCTGGGGAGAGGGACAGCTGCTGCTTCCTTTGAATACAGCAGACTGTCCTTAGCAGTCTAAGGACTGCTCAGTGTTACAACACAGAATTAAGAGCTAAACAAATGAAACACCACCACTGCTTCAGAGGGAAGCAGATGCCAAAGAATGCTAGTGACATTACAAAGGGACAGGGCTCCCAATCTTAGAAATAATTTCCTCTTGATGCTCTGATTTTCCTTCAGAACACCAGTTAAATGGATTTTATAATACAGAAGACATGTTTATAATAGCAAGGAACTTTAGCTATAAAAAATAGTTTAAAATGGTTTACCAGCAACCTATCCAAGACAAGTACATTCATTAAAAAGGCAATTGAGTGTATTTGGTACTAAGGATCTTTTTAAACATTTGCTAGTTTTCTTCAGTAAAATGAGATACTGTCAGAAAGGTGCATATTCATTAATCCACACTGGCCCCAGAGTACCTTAAAGACGGACACATCTAAAGTTCTCGGTGGTCTAAGGAACAACATGAAATAATGTTTCCTTGGGAGGAAGGGTTAAAAAGCTTCTAACTCATCTGAACCCAAACATACTGAAAGGGAAAGGGAGTTTTTAAAGGCTGGCCTCAGTGAGTTGGCTCTTCGTGGCAGAAGTAGGTGGGTCTGGCCTGCTGGGCACCATTTTGAAGGGCTGTCTATGTCCAGTGTCATCACCACACAATGGATCAGCCGCCTCCTCTCTGACACATGCTGAGGGCTTCAGCTTTAAGTGCTCACCTTGAGAGAGCATTCAGGGGCAGATGGGTGCTGGCCAGAGCTGGGATTTTAGCAGCACTGTGGAAACGTGGGTAGTGCCAGGACCCTCTGGTGACCAGAACAACAGGATCAGCTACCTCCTGAGGTTCTTATCAGTCTGCAGGAGTGGGCCTTAAGTCTTGTAAACAATGTTCAGATGCTTGTACAAAATACTGCAGTTACAGTGATTAAAAACCCACCCAGACTGGTGTGTCAGTGTTCTTTTCACAGAAAAAGTGTCAGCCCTTGGAGGTTCATCCTTGGGTGGTGCCACCTAGGACCACGGTATCCGAGGGTTGGAGATGGATGGCCGGATGCTGCCCTTGGGAGCTGGCTTGGACCCAAACCACGACATCTGGGTTTGAAACAGAAAAGGCTCCTGAGATGAGAATCAGGACTAGGTGCGAAGCAGCTGAAAGAGCCCCTCCCCATCTGTGGGCCGCCGCCCCCGCCCTCCACACACCCAGACTCTGGCTGTGAGCAGAGCAGTGAAGACGATGCTTCTGGTAACCAGTGTGCAGGGCTGAAAGGCCCATCCTAAAGATGGGAGGGAGACAGGAGAAAAACCTGAGGTGACAAGAACAAGGGAGTGGAATTTAGGTAATGTTTCCTTAAAATGTTTTCTATTATAGCATTTATGCAGGTACTTTTTGAATATTTTTCATTTTTGAGAAAAGTCTGGGTGCTGGCCAGACCTGGGGCTGTTGATGAGGTGATACCAATGAAAGTGCTCTGGAGAAGAACACAAGGCCCTGTTAGTCAAGTACAGCAGAGACCTGCGGGCACAAAGCATGTCCTTGGTAAATCCTACCCGACTCCAGTTCATCAACCAAAAGCACCTTCCAAGCTAATGATGCAGCTGTGGGCTGGTCTCATACGCCAGGGTTGGGATGACTGACTACATTTTTTGGAAGGTGGACAGACGACCAGGAAACGCTACCTTATACTCCAGGGTTTCTTTGAGCATGTTCTCCTCCTCTTGTGAAAAGTTCAGCAACACTGACACAGCTTTTATAAGATGAAAAGCCTGAAACAAAGCAAGGTTTGCTGCCATGGGCCTCGGTCAGTTAGCAGGCGGTCAGGGGGCTAAATGGCAGCATCTCCTGGTCCTGCTCCTCCTGTGCGCTCCGGACTTGGTCAGCAAGGACCACGTAGAGGGTGGAGGTGGGCATTCTGAGGTCTGCTGGTTCTTTTCCTCCCCCACCTTTTACTTCGGGGACTGGCGAGACCACCAGGACAACCACCGCAGCTACCCGCTCTTCGGCAGGAGGCAGGACTGCTGGGCGGATTCAGTTCCCTGGACTCTGGCCTCAGCATCCGACCCACATCTCCTCCCAGGAGCCAGTTCCCTACTCGGCGCCCCCTGCTTGCTGCTCAACCAGCAGGTCAGTGCCCGCTGGAGAAATGACTGAGTGCTCACGTTGGTGGTCAAAGCGGCATGGGGGACAGAAAGAAAGAAATGGATTTGGTGGGAAGCCAGGCTGGGCTCGGACAAATGAACCAGGCCCTGGGGTGGAACTCAGTACCCAAAGGGCAACTCAAAAGCCCTTTACCTCAGATTCGCGACAGGACATGAATTTTAAAACCACATGTTTGAGGTACTCGAAGTTGATCTCGCGGGCATCAGTCAGGTCAGCGTTATTCGTGACAGAAGGGGCCATGTTCGGCATTTCAGGCCCAGGCTTCTCCCGGACTTCAAAAAGCTCGTTATCGGGTCTGATTTTCTGAAAAACCAATGGAAAGATATTACATTGAACCCTTCAAGACAGGTTTGAAAATCACAGGGGAGATTCACTTGGCCCTGGCTGTGATCACCTGCAGTTCTCTGCCACACCCTGCACAGAGTAGGGCGAAAAGGGCCCCCATCTGGGAAGGAAGCACCAGCACCTGAAGAAGGTAGGGTGCTGGCTGAGAGGAGGGAGAGAGGTATGTGGGGAAGTTCAGGCATTTCCTTTACCCGTGTCAGGACTCGTCTCCTGGGGCAGTGAGCACCCAGCCAGGGCAGAGGCGCCGCTCTCCCACGTCTGGGCCTGGCCTCTGCCATTCACACACAGCCACACGTCACCTCACTGACCTCTCAGACAACACACAGGCTCAGAGAAAGAGGGCTCGTGCCGGGGGTCACAGAGCCACTTTCCAGAAGGACGTTCAAGGTGGCAGGGCCACTGTCCCACCAGCCTGACTTCCCAGAGACCTCTTGCAGTCCCCTGGGGGGAGGGGAGTGTCATCAGGCAGGAGGAGCACAGAGGCAGGAGGGCATGGGCAGTGGGGACAAGGGGGGGACACTCACCAGTTCCTTCTGCAGAGTCTTCTTGAGTTCCAGCATCCTCTGCTGCATCTGCTTTATGGTCTGAGGCAAAGCCCCACCCCCACAAAAGGCCATTCATTAAATGCACGTTTCAGCATCTTTAGAGCGCAAAGGACCACAGAGCAGACAGACAACCCCTTGGGTCCCCATACACCTGCCAGAAGCCCCTGCTTCATCTCCTGAGGAGCTTGAGCTGCCACACCTGCCGCCTCGGCCTCTCCCTCACGTGCTGCTGCTGTGCACAGCCCTGCTCTCCAGGCCCCGCCGCTGCCGCAGTGCTGTCCCACCCCTCCCCGCCTGGGGCCTTAGGGCCGCTTCTGGCGCTCGCCTCCACAGGCGGCGTAGCTGGAAATGCCTCTGCACAGTATATTCTGCCCTTCAGAACGATGTTTATGTGCCATCATCCCCCAGTAGGATACTTGGGCCAAAATTTAGGATTCTCATCATTACCACTGATCTCCTGAAATACCATAATAATTTTTAACGCTTACTTTGAACAGTATTAAAGATCGTGTGTTTTCGGCACAACCCACCAACAATGGGTTTTATGTCTTTTATTTCTTTATTTTCCTTATTTATTTTTAGTGAGCTTAATTAGTATTATGGGCCTTAAATATAATTTATTACACATTCCATTAACCACCAGAAAGGCTGAACTGTTTTCCCAATGAAAAAATTTAATGTGTAATCGACATTACAGGGAAAACATTTTCAATAAAAATGTCTCCAAAATCTCACAACTTATCAAGTGAGTTTCTACTGTGGACCTCTAGTCCACGCCACCATTCTTGCACTGAGCAGCTAGAATTCTGAATAGTAGTTTTCATTTATCAGAGTTTCCACAGCTTTACAGTTTTGCTAATTACAACTTCTAATGTGACAGTAACTCTAGGGGATGCCCCACGTCTTCTTGTGTAGCTGAGTTGCCTTTTTTTTGGCCACACTGCATGGCTTGCGGGATCTGAGTTCCCCGACCAGGGATTGAACCCGAGGCCATGGCAGAGCAAGCGCCAAGTCCTAACCACTGGACCGCCAGGGAACTCCCTGAGCTTCCATTTTCAAACAAAGCTGTAATAAGCTTTGTTGCCTCAAGAGCGGTATGGCCACGGCCCCCTGGGGACGAGAGGGCTGGGAAAGCGCCTCAAGCTCCTGTCACACTGCCTGCAACACCCCACTGACAAAATGGTAATGTTTCGTTCCAATTTGTATTCTCTGCTTGACCGTGAGGCTGGGCATTCCCCCAAAAGTACGTTTGCTAGTTTATGTTACTTGATTTTCTAGGTTTTGACTCATTCATTAATTTATCCAATGAATACTGAGTCTCTACACCAGCCTAGGGGCTGCAGAAACAGCAGGGAAAAAAAAAAAAGAAAAAATGTCTGCCCTCAGGAGTGAACAGTGTCAATAAGCAAATATACAGTGTATCAGAAGGTATTAAGAGGCCTGGAGAAAAAAGAGCAAGGTGAGGGGACCGGGAGTTCTGTTGGTGAGGGCTGGCACGGTAGCAGGAAGGCCTCACTGACAAAATGACACCATAAAGGAAGTGAGGGTAATTGGCAGAAGGATCTTCCAGACAGAAGGCTCAGCAAGTGCAAAGGCCCTGAGGCGGGAGGATGCTTGATATTCACAGAAAGGCAAGGCCACTGTGGCTGAGAGGGAATGCTGGGGGAGAGCAGAGGGTGCGGGGAAGGGGGCAGTAAGGAGCCAGACCACATAGGCTTTGTGGGCCACTGCAAGGACTTTGGCTTTTACGGGGACAGAGAGTCATCAGAGGGCCGGAACAGACAAGTGACAGGGAAACCAATTAGAAGCCCAACACCATCCTCTAGGGAAGATAGGATGGTCACCTGGTCTCCGGTGGTAGCAGTGGCAGGGATGAGAGGCAGCTCATTCCGCGTACAGTTTGAAGGGAGAGCCAAATGGATTCCCTAATGATTTGGATGTTGGTTGTGAAAGAAACAAAGGGGCCAAGGATGACTCCAAGGTTTTTGCCATTTACTGAGATAGGAAAGATGGCAGTAGATGCTAGAGAGCGTGGTCAGTCTGAAGTCTGGTTCTGGATGTTTTAAATTTCAGGGGCCTTTCAGACACTGACATAGAGAAATAGGGTAGATACAGGAGTCTAGAGTTCACAGGAGCCATCTGGATTTGAGGTATGGATGTGGTGCCAGCAGCACACAGGATGGGGGAGATCGCCAAGGATGTGAGTGTGATTTGGAGAAGCTGTCCAAGGGCTGGACCCAGGGACACACAGTGTGCACTCTTCTATATTTTATACTTCATGATAAGAGATTAAGAGCCTGTGTGTGTGTGTGTGTGTGTGTGTGTGTGTGTGTGTGTGTGTGTGTGTGTGTGTGTGTGTGTGTGTGTGTGTGTGTGTGTGTGTGTGTGTGTGTGTGTGTGTGTGTGTGTGTGTGTGTGAAAGGGGGAGACGGGCGGGGGTGAGGGGAGAGAAAGAATGACCACCTTTCTCCTTTGTTAAAGAGCAATCACACAATTTGGGGGCGGAATTTCAGGCCAGAGCGCTGACTAGCCAGCACATTTAACTTCACAGTACATTTTAAAAACGAGGCTCAAACGAGACCCTGCATTTACAGGTGCAGAGGCCAGGCGGGGTTGGTGGAATCATGACATTTATTAAGCCTCTATCAAATACCAGAAAATTTACAGGAAGCTAACAAACAGTTTCATTTCATCCCCCAACCTCCCCCCCACAAAACCACTGAAAGGCAGGTATCACCGCTCTCATTTCACAGCTGTAGAAAAAAGTGCAGAGGTAAGGTGACTGGTCATAGGGCCTAGCTGGCGATGGCAGAGGGGGCTGGGGACACTGAGACCTGCCACTGTTCCAGCTCTAATACTCCGGATACCATCTCCGGTGGGGGGTCGGGGAGGAGACTGCGTGAGTGTGGAAGGAAGAGGGCCGTGCAGGAGGTAAGCAGAAGAGGAGAACCAGGAAGAAGCCCTTGTGGTGGAAGAGGTAACACCTCCCCCAAGAGGGGCCCAGGGGCATCAGCACGACTCTTGAAGAACGGACTGGATGGTTTTAGGCACAAGGACAGGGAAAGGGACATAAATAGCTGAGGTAAAGAGCATCCTCACCTTATTTTTCTCTAGAAGTTGCTGCTCCAAGTCCTGCTTTTCCTTCTGTAGCTGCCCTAGATCCATGGCGGTCCCCATCTCACCATTTGGTATCCCCTCTGCAGCTGGAAGCTGGTACGTGGGGTCCTGCCCGGCCCTCGAGGTCACCTACAGGGTGGTGGCAGCACAGGACATGGTCAAGCGAAGCCACAGATCCCTAGGGAAGGGGGCCAGACTCGTTCCAAAGGTGACGACTGATGTGCTCCACCAGGCAGCTGGCCAGGAACCAGACTTAAACTATGGCGACCCCGTCACAGAGCCTGCTGGGGGGACAATTAACTTTCCATGCAAGGAGCCTGCTGGGAAGGAAGGGCTTCAGCACCTGAACGCTGACAGGTGTCGTCACATCAGATGGGCTCCTCAACACGCACAACCCCTCGCGGTGAGGCCCCCCCCCCCTTGAAGAGGAAGCGGAGGCACAGGGAGGTGGCTGCCCAGCGCCGCCTCCACCAGCCCCAGGCGGCGGCTCAGGCGGGACTTACGTGAGGCTCGCTGACCGAGAGCACGGCGCCCTGCTCCTGGCCCCGCAGCCTCAGCAGGTCCTCCTGCGCGGCGGCTGCCTCCGACTCCTCGGCCCTCAGGCCCCTCAGGGCCTCCAGCTCACTCTGCAGCTGGCGCATCTGCAGCAGGGCAGAGTCGTGACCTAGGCCGGGCAGAGGGGGGTGAGCGCCGTGACTGGGCCACCTCCGGGCAGGGGTCCGGGCGAGAACAGGTGAAGAGGCCCAGCCTCGGCACACTCCTCACCTTTCTTCAGCTGGAGAATCTCCTGCTCTTTCTGGAGAATCACTTCAGTTTTTTCCTGCAGACTCTGCTCCTTCTCACCTTCTATGGCGATCAGGTTAGCAGCCTCGGAGAGAAAAACCAACGCGAGAGAAGGTTGGTAGCAATAATCCCATCTTCCCTAAAGGAGTCTCCACTTTTCCACTACCCAGGGTCCTCCATGAATCCCTCCCTGAAGGCCACAGCCTAGAACATTCCCCAAGCTAACCTCTGCTCCTATAAACATGCACAGATCAGTTCTCCTCGGCAGGGGCCCTGCACAGGGGCAATCACCCTCACTGCCCCTCTGGCCTGTAGTGGGCCTACCAGAGACATGGCCATTTTGCCCAGCCTTCCTACAAGCTGTCAAAACCGTAACTTCCACATCCTGAGGGCCTGTGACGTGCCCAGCATTTGATACATATGACCTCATTATCATATTCTTGAAGGTGTGATTATCATAGGGTCTTTTCAGAGGCAACTCAGACAGATCTGTTAAGGACCGAACAAAGACCTAGAGCCAGTTACCTAGATCTGGGGCCTGACTCTTGGGTCTGTCCTCAGAGGAAGGCTTTTCCCACCCTTGCTGCTGAGAGCTCAACTGTACGTGGTCTCTGGGGCCTGCAGCCGGTGGTGGCCCACCTCACAGAATTAGAGCCCAGTAGTACCTGGTTATGGACTTTTCCCCAGGTGATGTTTATCACATTAACTATCGAAATTTTAAAAGGCCATCCTATGGGGTGAAGGTTTCTTTCTAACATCTTTCTCCCACCTTCCTAGAGATGTCAGGGCAATCAAGCAGCTGACGACACTCCTGAGACCCGTGTCCACCCTCTGCCCTGGACAGACCGGGAGGTAGGTTGGTACTGCCTGGGACTGAGGTGGAGGCATCACAGGGGGCCTACCTGTTGCTGGAACTCTTCCCTTTGCTTCCGCACCTCCTCCAGGGCTTGAGCCATTGCCACACTCACAATTTCTCTTTGGCTCCATTCTTCCTACAATCCAGAAAATGGGTAGGAGATTGAGTCCAGAACCTCAGTTCACCTTTTTTTAGCTGCACACTTCACATGACGCCCACAGAGGGAGGGCCGTCTTGCAGGGCCAGACGAACGTGTTTCCTGCTTCCCAAGGTTCCCAGGCTACTCTTTCGCTGCACTGCCTTCTGTTTGCCTCTGAGAACTATTCCTGTGGACAACCTACCAATCTCTGGGAACAGGCACACAGTGGAAGGTCGGTCGTCCCATAAACACACCAGCTAGTACTCAGGCCAAAGGCTAGGGGACCTAGACTCAAAGAGGTGGTCTAATGAAATCAACACAGAACAAGAAGACTCAGGCTGACGTGAATGGAGTAGCAGACTGGAGCAATCTGGTTACAGAAATGATAATAAGCAATTACTGAATTTTAATACAGGAAATGTCACAAATTCATCAAAATCATCCATATTACAGGAGAGAAAACTGAGGCTCTGAAAGGTTAAATAATTGCCTGAGGTCCTAGAGCTAGTAAGTGGCATGGCCACGTTTTAAGCCAGAGTCTGAGCTGAGCCAAGCCTTTGGCTGCTACACTCTACCACCCAGTCTTTTCTACCACAAGCAGGGCTGCCCCACTGCGTCCCCCCACCAGAGCACAGGGACTGCCTCCTGACAAACACGTCAGTCCTCTTCCCTGAGGCTGACGCCGGGCTTGCTGATCAACCCCCAGATGAATAATATGACTTCTCAGGTGCCTGCACACTGGTCAGGGACGTCTGCTGTTTATGTCTACCCAGAATCACCCCTTTTGGCGGGGATGTAAGAGCCTCATCACTGCTATTCCCCACTTCCACCCCAAAATTCTACATGCTTCTGGTAGGGCTACCAATAATGATGTCCCCATTCTGTGGCTACGAGAATAAGCATGTGATTCGGGCCTGGCCAATCACAGTTACTCATCCCCTTGGCCAACGTGATTTGCCCAAAGGATGGCTCTGTCACCCAAGATGAACCAATCAAATCCCTTTTTATATCAGAATCCTTTTTTATATGGTGAAGCTGAGAGGGAGATGCCCTCTTTCCCCTGGGGTTGCTAAGTTGGAATGATACCAGCTTGGAGCTGCTGAGGTGATGTCCTCCCAACCTCTAGGACACAGTCTACATCATCGAGAAAAGCAAAGATGAGTTGGGTGACTGACAGGGCAAGAGACAGCATGACGCAGGCAGAGAAGAGATCTGAGGCCCCAGGTTGCAGTCGGACAAGTCTTTCTGGTTCAGTGAACTACTCAACTCCTCCTACGATATCTCCTTTTCCACTTACACCAGTCCAGGTGGGTTAATGGATGGAGACGTCAGCCTCATGGCCAGTGCCATTCTGGCTCCTACTGGGGAGCTGTCAGAATTGACCTTCCGTGAGTCCACCTCTAGTAGACAAGGAAAATTGGTGCAGGAACTCAAGAGGCTGACAGTGGGACCTTGAACTACCCCAGACAATCCCCTTCATCGGGAGAAGCTCTGTTGGTACAGGAGAAGGAGCAAGAGATTTCAGGCTGAGTGGAGTTATGAAACCCTGGCCCTGCAAGCCCAGGTGGGGCGGGTGACAGGAATGTCGTGCCTCCACAGGAGCCTTTTCTGGGGAAGTTTAGAAGAGACGCTATGACTGCTGATGTCTTGAGAGGACAGGAGGCAGGCTGTGAGCGAGAAGGCAGGAAGCATGCCAGGAACTGTACTTGGTACTTTTCAGCCATGGTCATGCTTGATCCCCAGGGTAATCCTCTTGAGGTCAAGGGTTATCATCTTCAGTTTGAAAAAAGGAAACTGGATTCCCTCAAGAATCAGCTAGTGAGGGGCCAGGGTGACACCCAGAACTGAGTCTACGTGGTTCTAGAGTCTCAGCTATTGCCACAGAGCCACACACGATCCAGGATTTGAGACTGACCAGCATAGCTCAGGTTCACTGCAGAAGCCAGCAGGCTACCCACGAGCACAGCCCTCTGCACCTGGGAATGATTTCCCCAGAGGGCTGTTTTGAAAACTATGGATCCAAACAAACAAACAAACAAAAAGTGTGCACCTAAAAATAGTGCTTCAAAATACCAGAAGCAAAGACTGACAGAACTAAAGGGAGAAAGAGACAAATCCATGATCATAGCTGAAGATCTAGCACCCCTCTCAGTAAGTGATGGAACAAATATACCAAAAAAGAAAAAAAAAAAAAAAAAATAGAAGACCTACAGAAGATTTGAACAATATATTAACAAACTTGATCTAGTTAGCATTTATAGAATGCTCTCCCTACTAGCAGAATATATATTCTTTTCAAGTGCACTGAAATATTTACCAAGATAGGCTGGGTCTATAAACAAGTCTAAACAAACCTGTACTATAGGCTGAGTCATAAAACAAGTCTAAATAAATATCAAAGAACTGAAATCATTTAGAATATTATCTGACCATAATGGTATTAAACTAGAAATCCAAGATATTGAGAAAATTCGCTCAAACGTTTGAAAATTAACCACACTTCTAAATAGCCTGTGTGTGCTGGTTTTTAAGTTATTGCCTCAGCCCACACCCACCCTTTCATATTCTGCTTTGTGATGCTGTGCCTGGTGATCTGCAAACCCTATTTCTCCCGGTCGGGCTCCATATTCATATACATACTCATCTCTGCCAACAGGGGGAGCTCCAGGGAGACTGGAAGGCAGGAGGAGGGAGAAAGACTTGCTCCTTTCCGTCAGCTTCCAGTTTCTGTGAGCAATGATGCTTGGCCCTGGCAGCTGCAATTTTTTCCCAAAGCAGCAGCTGCATCTACTCTGCAGTCTTCCCGACACTTGCGGCTGAATTCTTTCACTGCCCTATCCCCCAACAAACACACCAGCACCAACTGTACAGAGCCCCCTCCTCACAGGTCTGAGTTTCAAATCTGTGGGGCTCCTCTTCTTAATTCCTAAATAATTCCAACATCTTCACTTTGTTCCCTTAGTCCTAGGGTTGGAAGCTGTGTCCTGCAGTTGCTACCTTCATGGTATCTTTTAACTGTTTCAGTGCTGGATTAAAAACTTTACATTAGAACACAAATTCTCATTCAAATAACTAGGGTAGTTCCTCTCTCCTGACTGGACCGTGAATCACATGCTGTGGGGCAGATTTTCTGTTTCTTCTTGTGCACATACTTGCAATAATCACTGCCCTCCATTCTTCCCTCTACATCTTCCGTACTTCCATCTAGAATTTTCCTTCACCTGAAAGATGCTCTTTAGTACTTCCTTTAGTGCAAGTCTGTTAGTGCCTAATTCTTTGTGTTTTATTGGTTTTCTTTAGTGCTACTACAATGCTGTGTCTGGGTATGGATTTTAAAATTTATCCTGTTTGGATTTATAAGGATTCTTATACCTGTACCTGTGACTTGAGAGCTTTCATCATTTTGAAAAATTCTCAGCCATTATCTCTTTAATGATTGCTTCTGTCTTATTTTTTCATTTCCTCTGGGCTTCCACTGACACATGATAAAACTTCTCACAGTACCCTGTATGTCTTATTATCATCTCTTTTCTGCATTTTATTCTGCCCTTTCTTCCATTTCACTACTTCTCTCTTTAATTCTAATCTGCTGTTAAGCTCATTCACTGTTTTTTAAACAGCTTTACTGAAGTATAATTGGCGAATAATAAACTGCACATATTTAAAGTATGCAACTGATGAATTATGCTGAAACCATCACCAAAATAAAAATAGTGAAAATATCCATTACCCCAAAAAAGTTTCCTCATGCCCTTTTGTAATCTGCATTTTTACTTTCAGCTACTGCATTTTTCAGTTTTGGAATTCTAATTTGATTCCTTTTCTTTTTTTTTTTAAATTTATTTATTTTATTTATTTTTGGCTGCATTGGGTCTTTGCTGCTGCATGCAGGCTTTCTCTAGTTGCGGCAAGCGGGGGCTACTCTTCGTTGCAGTGTGCGGGCTTCTCATTGTGGTGGCTTCTCTTGTTGCAGAGCATGGGCTCTAGGCACGCAGGATTCAGCAGTTGTGGCACGTGGGCTCAGCAGTTGTGGCACGTGGGCTCAGCAGTTGTGGCACATGGGCTTCAGTAGTTGTGGCTTGTGGGCTCTAGAGCGCAGGCTCAGTAGCTGTGGTGCATGGGCTTAGTTGCTCCTCGGCATGTGGGATCTTCCCGGATCAGGGATCGAACCCGTGTCCCCTACATTGGCAGGTGGATTCTTAACCACTGCGCCACCAGGGAAACCCTAATTAGATTCCTTTTCAAACTACTGTCTTCTATTATAATTTCCAAATCTCTGCTGAAATGTTCAATTTTGTCTTTTATATCCTTAAATGGAGTATGCATGGTAATATCTGAGCCTCCTAAAAGGTCTTCCTGCTTCTGTACTTGCCTCCTTTACAGAATAGTCTCCACATACAGCCAGAGTAATCCTTTTACTACAAAACTTCTCACGTCACTCCTCTGCTTAAAACCTCCAACTGCTTCCCCAATGACCTTCTATCATCCACCGCTCTCCCCCAGCCCACTGAGTGGCAGCTACAGCGTCCTTTGTGCTGTTCTCTGAACAAACCAAGCTTTTTTCTGCCTGAGGGTGTTTCTCTTTGCTATTTCTTCTGTCTGGAATATTCCTTCCCCAAACAACCGCATTGCTGTCCCCTTCTCGTTATTCAGACCTTTTGCTCAAATCTCAGTGACACCCTCCCTCGCCGCCATATATATATATATTTAATTTTTTATTTTAATTTTTTTATACAGCAGGTTCTTATTAGTCATCAATTTTATACACATCAGTGTATACAGGTCAATCCCAATCACCCAATTCATCACAGCACCCCCCCCACAACCGCGGCTTTCCCCCCTTGGTGTGCATACGCTTGTTCTCTACATCTGTGTCTCTATTTCTGCCCTGCAAACCAGTTCATCTGTACCATTTTTCTAGGTTCCACATACATGCGTTAATATACGATATTTGTTTTTCTCTTTCTGACTTACTTCACTCTGTATGACAGTCTCTAGATCCATCCACGTCTCAACAAGTGACCCAATTTCGTTTCTTTTTATGGCTGAGTAATATTCCATTGTATATATGTACCACATCTTCTTTATCCATTTGTCTGTCGATGGGCATTTAGGTTGCTTCCATGACCTGGCTATTGTAAATACTGCTGCAGTGAACATTGGGGTGCATGTGTCTTTTTGAATTGTGGTTTTCTCTAGGTATATGCCCAGTAGTGGGATTGCTGGATCATATGGTAATTCTATTTTTAGTTTTTTAAGGAACCTCCATACTGTTCTCCACAGTGCTTGTATCAATTTACATTCCCACCAACAGTGCAAGAGGGCAGACATTTGTTGTTTGTAGATTTTCTGATGAAGCCCATTCTAACTGGTGTGAGGTAATACCTCACTATAGTTTTGATTTGCATTTCTCTAATAATTAGTGACGTTGAGCAGCTTTTCATGTGCTTCTTGGCCATCTGTATGTCTTCTTTGGAGAAATGTCTATTTAGGTCTTCTGCCCAGTTTTGGATTGGGTTGTTTGTTTTTTTTTAAATTGAGCTGCATGAGCTGTTTATATATCTTGGAGATTAATCCTTTGTCCGTTGATTCGTTTGCAAATATTTTCTCCCATTCTGAGGGTTGTCTTTTCATCTTGTTTATGGTCTCCTTTGCTGTGCAAAAGCTTTGAAGTTTCATTAGGTCCCATTTGTTTATTATTGTTCTTATTTCCATTACTCTAGGAGGTGGATCAAAAAAGATCTTTCTGTGATTTATGTCAAAGAGTGTTCTTCCTATGTTTTCCTCTAAGAGTTTTATAGTGTCCGGTCTTACATTTAGGTCTCTAATCCATTTGGATTTTATTTTTCTGTATGGTGTTAGGGAGTGCTCTTATTTCATTCTTTTACATGTAGCTGTCCAGTTTTCCCAGCACCACTTGTAGAAGAGATGGTCTTTTCTCCATTGTATATCCTTGCCTCCTTTGTCATAGTTTAGTTGACCATAGGTGCGTGGGTTTACCTCTGGGCTTTCTATCTTGTTCCATTGATCTATGTTTCTGTTTTTGTGCCAGTACCATGTTGTCTTGATTACTGTAGCTTTGTAGTATAGTCTGAAGTCAGGGAGTCTGATTCCTCCAGCTCCATTTTTTTCCCTCAAGATTGCTTTGGCTATTCGGGGTCTTTTGTGCCTCCATACAAATTTTAAGATTTTTTGCTCTAGTTCCGTAAAAAATGCCATTGGTAATTTGATAGGGATTGCATTGAATCTGTAGATTGCTTTGGGTAGTAGAGTCATTTTCACAATACTGATTCTTCCAATCCAAGAGCATGGTATATCTCTCCATCTGTTGGTATCATCTTTAATTTCTTTCATCAGTGTCTTATAGTTTTCTGCATACAGGTCTTTTGTCTCCCTAGGTGGGTTTATTCCTAGGTATTTTATTCTTTTTGCTGCAATGGTAAATGGGAGTGTTTCCTTAATTTCTCTTTCAGATTTTTCATCATTAGTGTATAGGAATACAAGAGATTTCTGTGCATTAATTTTGTATCCTGCAACTTTACCAAATTCATTGATTAGCTCTAGTAGTTTTCTGGTGGCATCTTTAGGATTCTCTATGTATAGTATCATGTCATCTGCAAACAGTGACACTTTTACTTCTTCTTTTCCAATTTGTATTTCTTTTATTTCTTTTTCTTCTCTGATTGCCGTGGCTAGAACTTCCAAAACTATGTTGAATAATAGTGGTGAGAGTGGACATCCTGGTCTTGTTCCTGATCTTAGAGGAAATGCTTTCAGTTTTTCACCATTGAAAATGATGTTTGCTGTGGGTTTGTCGTATATGGCCTCTATTATGTTGAGGTAGGTTCCCTCTATGCCCACTTTCTGGAGAGTTTTTATCATAAATGGGTGTTGAATTTTGTCAAAAGCTTTTTCTGCATCTATTGAGATGATCATATGGTTTTTATTCTTCAATTTGTTAATATGGTGTATCACATTGATTGATTGATTTGCGTACACTGAAGAATCCTTGCATCCCTGGGATAAATCCCACTTGATCATGGTGTATGATCCTTTTAATGTGTTGTTGGATTCTGTTTGCTAGTATTTTGTTGAGGATTTTTGCATGTATATTCATCAGTGATATTGGTCTGTAATTTTCTTGTTTTGTAGTATCTTTGTCTGGTTCTGGTATCAGGGTGATGGTGGCCTCATAGAATGAGTTTGGGAGTGTTCCTTCCTCTGCAATTTTTTGGAAGAGTTTGAGAAGGATGGGTGTTAGCTCTTCTCTAAATGTTTGATAGAATTCACCTGTGAAGCCATCTGGTCCTGGACTTTTGTTTGTTGGAAGATTTTTAATCACAGTTTCAATTTCATTACTTGTGATTGGTCTGTTCATATTTTGTTTCTTCCTGGTTCAGTCCTGGAAGGTTATACCTTCCTAAGAATTTGTCCATTTCTTCCAGGTTGTCCATTTTATTGGCATAGAGTTGCTGGTAGTAGTCTCTTAGGATGCCTTGTATTTCTGCAGTGCCTGTTGTAAATTCTCCTTTTTCATTTCTAATTTTATTGATTTGAGTCCTCTCCCTCTTTTTCTTGATGAGTCTTGCTAATGGTTTATCAATTTTGTTTATCTTCTCAAAGAACCAGCTTTTAGTTTTATTGATCTTTGCTATTGTTTTCTTTGTTTCTATTTCATTTATTTTTGCTCTGATCTTGATGATTTCTTTCCTTCTGCTAACTTTGGGTTTTGTTTGTTCTTCTTTCTCTAGTTCCTTTAGGTGTAAGGTTAGATTGTTTGAGATTTTTCTTGTTTCTTGAGGTAGGCTTGTATAGCTATAAACTTCCCTCTTAGAACTGCTTTTGCTGCATCCCATAGCTTTTGGATTGTCGTGTTTTCATTGTCATTTGTCTCTAGGTATTTTTTGATTTCCTCTTTGATTTCTTCAGTGATCTCTTGGTTATTTAGTAACGTATTGTTTAGCCTCCATGTGTTTGTGTTTTTTACGTTTTTTCCCCTGCAATTCATTTCTAATCTCATAGCATTGTGGTCAGAAAAGATGCTTGATATGATTTTAATTTTCTTAAATTTACTGAGGCTTGATTTGTGACCCAAGATGTGATCTATCCTGGAGAATGTTCCGTGTGCACTTAAGAAGAAAGTGTAATCTGCTGTTTTAGGATGGAATGTCCTATAAATAGCAATTAAATCTGGTCTGTTGTGTCATTTAAAGCTTCTGTTTCCTTATTTATTTTCATTTTGGATGATCTGTCCATTGGTGTTAGTGAGGTGTTAAAGTCTCCCACTATTATTGTGTTACTGTCGATTTCCTCTTTTACAGCTGTTAGCAGTTGCCTTATGTATTGAGGTGCTCCTATGTCGGGTGCATATATATTTATAATTGTTGTATCTTCTTCTTGGATTGATCCCTTGATCATTAGGTAGTGTCCTTCCTTGTCTCTTGTAACATTCTTTATTTTAAAATCTATTTTATCTGATATGAGTATTGCTACTCCAGCTTTCTTTTGATTTCCATTTGCATGGAATATCTTTTTCCATCCCCTCACTTTCAGTCTGTATGTGTCCCTAGGTCTGAAGTGGGTCTCCTGTAGACAGCATATAGATGGGTCTTGTTTTTGTATCCATTCAGCAAGCCTGTGTCTTTTGGTTGGAGCATTTAATCCATTCATGTTTCAGGTAATTATTGATATGTATGTTCCTATGACCATTTTCTTAATTGTTTTGGGTTTGTTTTTGTAGGTCCTTTTCTTCTCTTGTGTTTCCCACTTAGAGAAGTTCCTTTAGCATTTGTTGTAGAGCTGGTTTGGTGGTGCTGAATTCTCTTAGCTTTTGCTTGTCTGTAAAGCTTTCTTTTTAAAATTAATTAATTAATTAATTAATTTTTTGCTGTGTTGGGTCCTCGTTTCTGTGCGAGGGCTTTCTCCAGTTGCAGCGAGCGGGGGCCACTCTTCATCGCGGTGCGCAGGCCTCGTACTGTCGCGGCCTCTCGTTGCGGAGAACGGCTCCAGACGCACAGGCTCAGTAGTTATGGCTCACGGGCCCAACTGCTCCGCAGCATGTGGGATCCTCCCAGACCAGGGCTCGAACCCGTGTCCCCTGCATCGGCAGGCAGACTCTCAACCACTGCGCCACCAGGGAAGCCCTGTAAAGCTTTTGATTTCTCCATCGAATCTGAATGAGATCCTTGCCAGGTAATCTCCGTTGTAGGTTCTTCCCTTTCATCACTTTAAGTATATCATGTCACTCCCTTCTGGCTTGTAGAGTTTCTGCTGAGAAATCAGCTGTTAACCTTATGGGAGTTCCCTTGTATGTTATTTGTCGTTTTTCCCTTGCTGGTTTCAATAATTTTTCTTTGTCTTTAATTTTTGCCAATTTGATTACTGTGTGTCTCGGTGTGTTTCTCCTTGGGTTTACCCTGTACGGACTCGCTGCACTTCCTGGACTTGGGTGGTTATTTCCTTTCCCATGTTAGGGAAGTTTTCGACTATAATCTCTTCAAATATTTTCTCTGGTCCCTTCTCTCTCTCTTCTCCTTCTGGGACCCCTATAATGCGAACGTGTTTGCGTTTAATGTTGTCCCAGAGGTCTCTTAGGCTGTCTTCATTTCTCTTCATTCTTTTTTCTTTAGTCTGTTCTGCAGCAGTGAACTCCACCATTCTGTCTTCCAGGTCACTTATCCATTCTTCTGCCTCAGTTATTCTGCTATTGATTCCTTCTAGTGTAGTTTTCATTTCAGTTATTGTATTGCTTATCTCTGTTTGTTCTTTAATTCTTCTAGATCTTTGTTAAACATTTCTTGCATCTTCTAGATCTTTGCCTCCACTGTTTTTCTGAGGTCCTGGATCATCTTCACTAGCATTATTCTGAATTCTTTTTCTGGAAGGTTGCCTATCTCCACTTCATTTAGTTGTTTTTCTGGTGTTTTATCTTGTTCCTTCATCTGGTACATAGCCCTCTGCCTTTTCATCTTGTCTTTCTGTGAATGTGGTTTTTGTTCCACAGGCTGCAGGACTGTAGTTCTTCTTGTTTCTGCTGTCTGCCCTCTGGTGGATGAGGCTATCTAATAGGCTTCTGCAGGTTTCCTGATGGGAGGGACTGGTGGTGGGTAGAGCTGACTGTTGCTCTGGTGGGCAGAGCTCAGTAAAACTTTAATCCGCTTGACTGCTGATGGGTGGGGCTGGGTTCCCTCCCTGTTAGTTGTTTGGCCTGAGGCAACCCAACACTGGAGCCTACCCGGCTCTTTGGTGGGGCTAATGGTGGACTCTGGGAGGGCTCATGCCAAGGAGTACTTCCCAGAACTTCTGCTGCCAGTGTTCTTGTCCCCACGGTGAGCCACAGCCACCCCCCGCCTCTGCAGGAGACCCTCCAACACTAGCAGGTAGGCCTGGTTCAGTCTCCCCTGGGGTCACTGCTCCTTCCCCTGGGTCTGATGTGCACACTACTTTGTGTGTGCCCTCCAAGAGTGGAGTCTCTGTTTCCCCCAGTCCTGTCGAAGTCCTGCAATCAAATCCCACTAGGCTTCAAAGTCTGATTCTCTAGGAATTCCTCCTCTCGTTGCCTGACCCCCAGGTTGGGAAGCCTGACGTGGGGCTCAGAACCTTCACTCCAGTGGGTGGACTTCTGTGGTATAAGTGTTCTCCAGTCTGTGAGTCACCCACCCAGCAGTTATGGGATTTGATTTTATTGTGATTGCGCCCCTCCTACCGTCTCACTGTGGCTTCTCCTTTGTCTTTGGATGTGGGGTATCTTTTTTGGTGAGTTCCAGTGTCTTCCTGTCAATGATTGTCCAGCAGCTACTTGTGATTCTGGTGTTCTCACAAGAGGGAGTGAGAGCATGTCCTTCTACTCCACCATCCTGGTTCCCGTATTCGCCTCCATATTTAAAAGAGCCCTTTCCTCCCTCCTCTCTGTCCTTTACTGTGCTTTATTGTCTTCATAGCATTTACAACTATTTATCAAGTGTTTACTGTCTCGATGAATGGATAAAGAAGATGTGGTAAATATACAATGGAATATTACTCAGCCGTAAAAAGGAACAAAATTGGATCATTTGTAGAGACGTGGAGGATCTAGAGACTGTCATACAGAGTGAAGTAAGTCAGAAAGAGAAAAACAAATATCGTATGTTAACGCATATGTGTGGAACCTAGAAAAATGGTACAGATGAACCAGTTTGCAGGGCAGAAGTAGAGACACAGATGTAGAGAACAAACGTATGGACACCAAGGGGGGAAAGTGGCAAGGTGGGGGTGGTGGTGTGATGAATTGGGAGATTGGGATTGACATGTATACACTGATGTGTATAAAACTGATGACTAATAAGAACATGCTGTATAAAAAATAAATAAAATAAAATTCAGAAAAAAAATGTTTACTGTCTCTAGTTACAAGCTCCACAGGTTGGGGGAGGGGGAAAGATTTTGTCTGTTTTGCTCATTGTCACATCCCAGCACCTACAATCGGGCCTACAGGTACTCAAATGTTTGTTGAAGGAATGCATGAAGAAATATTTGACTCCAAAGTCCATGCTTTCCATGATATGGCACTACTGCACTAGCACCTACATAGCTTAGCAGAGACTACTGTTAGCTGACTCAGTGCAGGCCTCAGCTATGCATGTTCTCTGAGAAGATCTCTGCCAAAGGATCCATAAGATCTTTGTGTCATGACCACAGCTGGGCAAGTCCTGCAAAGATCCATCATCTAAGGGCTGCTATGAAAGGGGACAGGGGAGCCTGGAGGCCTATAAGAAAGTGGCAGACTCCTTCCCCTGAATCCAGTTATGTCCCGGGAATGAAGGTGGCAGCATCTGATCAAAGCACCAAGTTCTCAGAAGGGAACAGGAAACAATAAAGCAGGTTGTTTTTTCTTCATTTCTGTACCTGCTCCCTGATACAAACAAACAAATAACGCCCTCGTGATGTTTTAAGGCCTTGCTTTACTGGCCTCACTGGAAATCAGTGACAGTGGTGCCTTGACAGCATTACTGTCAGGCAGCTGTTGACAAGGACAGAGAGGAAGGGCTGGGCCTCTGTGGTGGAGTGAAAAGTCAGAGCAGCACCACCTCTAACTATGGAACCTGGATAAATTACTTACACTCAGAACCTCGACGACATTAAGTGCGAAATGAGCACAACTCTCCCTATGTCCTTGATCACTGAGAGGACTTAACGAGGTGACAATTTGTTGCAAACGCCTAGCAGAACTTTGAACAAATGCTAGTTCCATTCCTTCTCTACTCTAAGTATAGAACGTTCACTTGGCCACTCCAAATACACGCATGAAAGACATGATACTTTTGTGAAACTGATTCAGTTAGATAAATACCTTCAGCTTCTTTAATTCAAGCTGGTGATGTTGTAAAGAATGTTCACATTCATTCTTACTTTCTTTAAGGCCTGCATTTTCTTGCTCCAGCTCTCTCTGCAAATTAAGAAAAGTATGTATAAAAGAAAAGGTCTTTACCATATTTCCCCGGAGCACAGTCCTATCTTTTTGACATGGAACCTTTAAAAATGCCCCCCTTCCTTTTGTTGCCACTGGAGGGGTGGGAGATGAGAATGAGGATTGGAGTCAGGAAGGGAGAGTCACCTGACACACTCCTCACAAGAAGAACTAAGGCACTTGATTCTGAAGACTATGGAACAAGGAGGGGGACCAGGGAAGGGAGAGGCCATTAAGGATGAACAGTATACATTTTAGAAAGGCAGCGGGAAGCAGCTGATGGGACTGGTCAGGAAGCACCAGGAAGTGCATGTGCAGCCCAAGGAAAAAGAAAACCCATTTGTTCAGGGTTTTTATAAAAAGCAGCCTTTTAACAACCAGTCTCATGAGCAGGTGTTTTGTTGAAAGATAAAAACTGTTCCAAAAAGTGGTTCCCTACTTCAGAGGAGGGCTGGTCTTCTTCCCATCAAAGAACTTGGCAGCCTAGCCACAGGTGAACGTGGTGCTCCCGTGCCCGGCCCCTCTCCTTTCCTCACTCACCACCTTCCACTCCGCGGCCGCATGGTCGGCCGCCCGAGCTCTCTCCAGGGCAGAGAGCTGGGCCTCCAGCGTGTGGATCTGCTCTGTGCACTGCTGCTCCAGAGCGAGGACCTGCTGCTGCGCACAGCTGCTCTCCTTGTTTGCGGAGGCCTGAGGGGGTAGCAGAGGACAGTTATTCGTGGTGACAACGGGGGCTTTATTCTGTCCCTCAGTGACCCAAAGATGAGTGTCCAATAGAAACAACTCTCTTTCCTGACCTCCAGCCTGGGTGCCACTGAGGTCCCCTGGCCTGCTCAGGAGCTGGAATCTGGGATTGGTCTTGGTGCTTGGGGGACAGCTCTGGGCACCAGCCAGTCCTAAGACACAGCCCTCCTTCACTCTACTCAGTGCTGCCCTCTATGGCTGAGGCTTTTCCCTGGGGAGGCACATAACACAGTGATGAAGAACAAGGGCTTTGACCTAGGAAGCATGTGGGTTCAGCCATTTACTAGGTGGGAGACCTTGGGCTAGTGATCTGGTCGCCTTTCTGAGCCTGCTTCCTCTGGAGAAAAAGGATAACAGTACAGGCTCTTAGGTCTGTTGCAAGGACTAAATGAAAATACATGCAGAGTACTTAGCAGACATGGCAAACAGGCAACAAATGCCGTTTTTATTTCTCTAGTTTCAAGCTCAATACCTGACCTGGCGCTGTGACTACCGGCCAAGCCCTTGCCATCTTCTCCCCAGAGCCTGGAGCTGTTCTCCACAGCCCCGGCTGCAAGGTGAGGTTTGACCGCCAGTGGAGACACCACCTCTAACAGTCCCAGAACTAGGCTGGGCCGTCTAGCCCGTCACTATCTCTCTGGGTAACTCAGACCCTCTAGCAGGTCCCGACTCCCTCTACCTGCGCTGCCTATTTGCCCACAACTGTATCTAAGGTCAGGTCCAGATACCATTCCAGAATTTGGGAGTGAGTTTGTGGACCTACAAAGGAATAAAGGGAAAAAGCATCAAGGGCCTAGAACACAGCAGTCACAATACCCACTTACAAGCTCCTGAATCTGAGCTTCCTGAGCTGTCACAACGTCACTGCTCTGTTTTAGCTTCTCCTCAGATGCCTGCAGGCTCTGCTCTAGTTCTTTCACCTGAGGGGGGAAAGAGAAGCACCCTTTCATTCAAAAGAAGCTGAGTAGCAACAAAATGGCTTTTAAAATCAAATCTATTTAAATCATAAAACAGGTTCATTAAAGAAAAATTTTTACTTACAAAAAAAGAAAGATGCTCATAAGCCTACCATTATAAAACACTATCATTTTAATATAGTTTCTTACAGGCTATTTTTATGACTTTTCTTTCTTTCTTTTATTTCAACTTCGTATACAATTCTAGTAAAACTTTGTATTTTTCCTCCTTGCTCAAATTTCCTTCTGTTTCCATGCAGTCTTCAGAACTTAGATTATTTCCTTAAAAGGATGTTTCATAATCTCCTGAACCTCTGCCTACTGTTTTCCATTTTGCACATAAAATAATGCAGCAGTTGACATCTTCATGCAAAAATTGTTGATCTGGTTTGAATCACTTGATTAGGACAGATTCCCAGAAGTGGGATTACTGCTCATGATACAAACTTGGGTTTCCCTCATCCCACAATTACTGATCCAGTCTGACTGTGTGCTTGGCACTGCACTAGGACACGAGGCCAGCACAGTGGACAGGATGACACACTGCCTAGCACTGAGCTACACATGGCTCTTCAATATGGCCTTTTCATCTGACTCAAGCTAACTTTGCCAATTTCTCTTTTAAAGTCTTCTTGTTTGCTGAATAAGGTTTGCCCTGGGGGAACTTTATTATTAAAACATAAGCTCATGGAAGGTTGCAGCTTTGTCAAGGAGAGGTAGGTACCAAACGAGAAAAAGAGTATTTTTAGGTCTCATGGTTCCTCATGTATGTTCATATGTTTAAGTTTTAACTGAAACAACCCCATGAGAACGGTGTGAGTACTTCCACAGAGAAGAATAGTAATGTTACTTGCTCATGATCACAAATTTTATTAGTGGTAGGGCCACGACTGAAACCTAGCTTTTATTTATTTATTTATTTTTTAAATAGGTCTTTATTGGAGTATACTTGCTTCACAATACTGTGTTAGTTTCTGTTGTACACCAAAGTGGATCAGCCATATGCATACACATGTTCCCATATCCCCTCTCTCTTGAGCCTCCCTTCCATCCTCCCTATCCCATCCCTCTAGGTCACCGCAAAGCACCAAGCTGATCTCCCTGTGCTATGGCTGCTGCTTCCCACTAGCTAACTGCTTTATATTCAGTAGTGTATATTTGTCGATGCTACTCTCACTTTGCCCCATCTTCCCCCTCCCACCCCATGTCCTCAAGTCCATTCCCTATGTTTACATCTTTATTCCTGCCCTGCAACGAGGTTCATCAGTACCTTTTTTTTTTAAGATTCCATATATATGCGTTAGCATACGGCATTTGTTTTTCTCTTTCTGATTTACTTCACTCTGTATGACAGACTCTAGGTCCATCCACCTCACTACAAATAACTCAATTTCGTTTCTTTTTATGGCTAATATTCCATTGTATATATGTGCCACGTCTTCTTTATCCATTCATCTGTCGATGGACATTTAGGTTGGTTCCGTGTCCTGGCTATTGTAAATAGTGCTGCAATGAACACTGTGATACAAGTCTCTTTTTGAATTACAGTTTTCTCAGGGTATATGCCTAGTAGTGGGATTGCTGGGTCATATGGTAGTTCTATTTTTAGTTTTTTAAGGAACCTCCATACTGTTCTCCATAGTGGCTGTATCAATTTACATTCACACCAACAGTGCAAGAGGGTTCCCTTTTCTCCACACCCTCTCCAGCATTTACTGTTTGTAGATTTTTTGATAATGGCCACTCTGACCAGCATGAGGTGATACCTCATTGTAGTTTTGATTTGCATTTCTCTAATAATTAGTGATGTTGAGCATCTTTTCATAGGCCTCTTGGCCATCTGTATGTCTTCCTTGGTGAAATGTCTATTTAGGTCTTCCGCCCATTTTTTAATTGGATTGTTTGTTTTTTTGATATTGAGCTCCACGAGCTGTTTGTATATTTTGGAGATTAATCTTTTGTCTGTTGTTTCATTTGCAAATATTTTCTCCCATTCTGAGGGTTGTCTTTTTGTCTTGTTTATGGTGAAACCTAGCTTTTTGAACTCCTGGGTTCAGTAAATATCTATGCAAGTCCCAGTTTGCAGGCAGAACTCAAGAAAGATTCAGATCCTCAAAAGGTTATGCACAGAGTTATTATATGACCCAGCAACTCTAATCCTAGGAATATACCCAAGAGAAATGAAAGTATAAGCCCACACAAAAACCTTG